>NW_022438890.1:5239-11631 GCF_009761245.1 Sapajus apella
GTGTGTGTGTGTGTGTGTGTGTGTGTGTGTGTGTGTGTGTGTGTATAATGCATCTATTAATATTGGTATATTGAATTAAGTAAAAGGTAATTGTTGAAAACTGTAAATGTTGTGCTTTCAGAACCTTAAGCGTTTAGACATAATTTTAAGTTGCCAAGGCAGTCAAGAGATGAAAAATTGTGACACTAAAGGAAATAAGAAGGCTCTCTGAAATACCCTAGCATAGAAATCAAAACACATTTGTTGAGCAGATAAATGTATAAGGCATAATTTAATATATGATACTGGTTGTCATTTTAATTGAGACTTTAGTCAGATTAAACTATGAAAAATTCCTGCAAATGGCTCAGATGACCTCTGAAAAATATTTACAATTCTTAGATTTTCACTTTTTGCAGTTAAATTCAGCAGTATTTTTAAGTAAAAGAGAGTAAGGTAAAGGACTTCAAACTGCCAAAGCAAAGATTACAGTTTGTATTGGTCAGGGTTCTCCAGAGAGACAAACCATAAGATATATATATATATATATACATATATATGTTTTGAGATGGAGTGTCACTCTGTCACCCAGGCTGGAGTGCAATCGTGCAATCGTGGCTTACTGCAACCTCTACCTCCTAGCTTCAAGTAATTCTTCTTCCTCAGTTTCCCAA
Source organism: Sapajus apella (assembly GCF_009761245.1). Taxonomy (NCBI): domain Eukaryota; kingdom Metazoa; phylum Chordata; class Mammalia; order Primates; family Cebidae; genus Sapajus; species Sapajus apella. The sequence continues at coordinate 5,893 of NW_022438890.1, forward strand.
GTAGCTGGGATTATAGGCACACACCACCATGCCCAGATAATTTTTGTATTTTTAGTAGAGATGGGGTTTTTCCATGTTGTCCATGATGGTCTTGAACTCCTGACCTCAGGCAGTCAGTCCTCTGACTCCCAAAGTGCTAGGATTACATGTGTCGGCCACTGTGCCCAGCCTTCAGCTTTTTTCTTTTTGTAAGAGTGGTAGTTATGACTTCTAAATTCTTACATGTATATGCTGGATTAGAAACCAGAAGTGCATAATATCTTCAATTTCCCATTGTTAGACATTTACATTATTTCCCAGCAAACATATCACCATACATGCATCTTTCCTCAAGTAACTGACAATTTCCTTTTGACACATTCCCAGAAAGGCCTAAGGTCAGAGTTTGCGCCAGTCATTAAGCTCTTCATAACTCTGCCAAATAGCTCTCAAGGAGAAATGGAGACAAGCAGGAGGGTGGTGAATTTCTATTCATTTTTTAAAAATGTTTTATTCAGTAATAGCATACATACTGAAAATTGTACATATCATGAGTGTACAGTTCACTGAATTTTAAGAAACTGAACACACCCGCATAACCTGGACCCAGATAATGAAATAGTAGAACATTTCCAGCAGCCCAGAAACCCCCTTGCTGCCTTCCCCTCACTACTCTCTGAGATGTGGGATTTTATTTTATTTTTATTGTAGACGCAGTCTCTTTCTGTCACCCAGGCTGGAATGCAGTGGTGGGCTCTCTGCTGACTGCAACATCTGCCTCCTGGGTTTAAGCAATTCTCATAGCTGGGATTTCAGGGGTGTGCCATCAAGCCTGGCTAATTTTTGTATTTTTTTGTAAAGACAGGGTTTCGCCAGGTTGGCCAGGCTGGTCTCAAACTCCTGATCTCAGGTGATCTGCTCGCCTTAGCCCCCCGAAGTGCTGATATTACTGGTGTTAGCCACTGTGCCTGGCCAAAAGAGGTAGGATTTTAAAACCCCAAGACATAGCAACCCAATTATATCTTTGGATTCTTAGTTTTTTAATACTTTTTTTTTTGAGATGGAATCTCACTCTATCACCCAGGCTGGAGTGCAACGGTGTGATCTTAGATTACCTCCATCTCCCAGGGTCAAGCGATTCTCCTGCCTCAGCCTCCCAAGTAGCTGGGATTACAGGCATGCACCACCATGTCCTGCTAATTTTGAATTTTTTGTATACACAGTGTTCCAACATGTTGGTCAGGCTGGTCTCAAACTCCTGACCTCAGGTGACCCACCTCCCTTGGCCTCCCAAAGTGCTGGGATTACAGGTGTGAGCCACCAAGCCCAGTGAATTATTAATACTTGGATAAAACGTGGACCACAAAACATGATCTGTTATGTTTGCAAACACTTAACAGTCTGAAGTCTGGCTTGGGAAGTCATATGGGTCCTTTTGGGCAAGTTTAAGGGTAAAAGGATTATTTTCTTTTCCATTTTTCCAGCTGAAATTTAGAAGTGTGAGAAGTGGCCACACATTCTTTCCAACTTATTTTTTTTCTTTTGAGATGGAGTCTCACTCTGTCACACAGGCTGGAGTGCAATCACACGATCTTGGTTCATGGCAATCTCGGTCTCCTGGGTTCAAGCAATTCTCATGCCTCAAACTCCTGAGAAGCTGGGACTACAGGCACACCCCCACCATGTCTGACAAATTCTTGTGTTTTTAGTAGAAACAGGGTTTCACCATGTTGGCTAGGTTGATCTTCAACTCCTGACCTCAGGTGATTTGCCTGCCTTGGCATCCCAAAGTGCTGGGATTATAGACATGAGTCACTGTGCCTGGCCTTTTTCTTTTTTAATATAGGGCATTGCTCTGTTGCCCAGGCTGGAGGGCTGGAGTGCTGTGGGGGTTTGATCATGACTTATTGCAACTTGACCCCTGGACTCATGTGATCCTTCTACCCCAGCCTCCTGAGTAGCTGGGACCACAGGCTGACCACCATGTCTGACCAATTTTTTCATTTTTTTGTGGAGACAGGGTCTCACTATTTTCTCCAGGATGGTCTCAAACTCCTGAGTTCAAGTGACCTGCCTGTCGTGGCCTCCTAAAGTGCTGGGATTACAGGCATGAGCCACCGTGACTGGCCATTGCAGATAAATGTCTATTTTACCTTACTTTCCTGCTTTCTTTCGCCTTGCTGTCTTTTAAATTATTTTGTCTCCTCTATTGTATTCTGTAATTATTTCAATCTGAAAGTCTTTTTTTAAATTTGTTTATTATTATTATTTTTTTGAGTAGCTGGGATTACAGGTGTGGGCCATCATGCCCAGCTAATTTTTGCATTTTTAATAGAAATGGGATATCACCATGTTGGTGAGGCTGGTCTCGAACTCCTGGCCTCAAGAAATCCAACCACCTCAGACTCCCAAAATGCTGAGATTACAAGTGGGAGCCACTGTGCCTGGCTGCTTCATTTTCCATGGATGGTGTATTTGAATAAATAATTTTAGGCTGAGTGCAGTGGCTCATACCTGTAATCTCAGTGCTTTGGGAGACAAAGGTGGGTGGATCACTTGAGGTCTGGAGTTCGAGACCAAGTTGGCCAACACTGGCCAAACCCAACTCTACTAAAAATACAAAATTAGCCGGGCATGGTGACGAGTGCCTGTAATCCCAGCTACTCAGGAGGCTGAGGCAGGAGATTCACTTGAACCCAGGAGGTGAAAGTTGCAGGGAGCTGAGATCACACCAGTGCACTCCAGCCTGGGGTACAGAGTGAGATTTTGTGGGAAAAAAAAGAATTTTGTTCCATTTTGTATTAAAATGTTTAGGTTTATTTTGGGAGGATGAGGTGAGTGGATTGCTTGAGCCGAGGAGTTCCATGCCAACCTGGGCAACATGGCAAAACATTAAAAATATATATACAAATCAGGCCGGGCACAGTGGCTGACATCTGCAATCCTAGCACTTTGGGAGGCTGAGGTGGGCAGATCACCTGAGACCACCAATTTGAGACCAGCCTGGCCAACATGGCAAGACCCTATCTCCACTAAAAAAAATGCAAAAATTAGCTGGGCATGGTGGTGGGTGCCTGTAATCCCAGCTACTCAGGAGACTGAGACAGGAGAATCTCTTGAACCAGGAAGTAGAGGTTGCAGTGAGCCGAGATTGAGCCATTGCACTCCAGCCTGGGCGACAGAGTGAGACTCTGTTTCAACAACAAAAATACCAGCATTATGCAGGGTTAGTAGTGGCACATGCCTGTAGTTCCAGCTACTCAGGAGGCTGAGATGGGAGAATCTGAACCTAGAAGGTTGAGGCTGCAGTGAGCTGTGCTCATGCCACTGCACTCCAACCTGTGTGACAGAGTGAGACTCTGTCTCAAAACATTTTTAAAAAGCTTTGCTTTCACATTTCTTCTAGCCGAAATGTTAGAATTATGTAAGGAAGGTGTTCATCTAATTATCTGATCCTGAATATAAAACTAACACAAAGAACCCAAGATATATCCATCTTTCTTAGGTTACTGGGGAGTTGAGATCTCTCTGGAAACATTTTGGTACTATTGGCAGATATTATTATTATTTGTTTATTTATTTTTTTGAGACGGAGTCTCACTCTGCCACCCAGGCTGGAGTGCAGTGGTGTGATCCTGGCTCACCGCAACCTCCACCATACGGGCTCAGGCAATTTTCCTGTCTCAGCCTCCCGAGTAGCTGGGATTACAGGTGCTCGCCACCATGCCTGGCTAATTTTGTATTTTTAGTAGAGATGGAGTTTGGCCAATTTTGGCCAGGTTGGTCTCTAACTCCTGATCGCAAGTGATCCACATGCCTTGACCTCCCAAAATGCTGGAATTACAGATGAGAGCCATAATGCCCGGCCTATTATTATTATTATTACTATTAATTTTTTTTTTAGACGGAGTTTTGCTCTTGTTACCCAGGCTGGAGTGCAATGGCGCGATCTCAGCTCACTGCAACCTCTGCCTCCCGGGTTCAGGCAATTCTCCTGCCTCAGCCTCTCGAGTAGCTGGGACTACAGGCGTGCACTGCAATGCCCAGCTAATTTTTGTATTTTTAGTAGAGGTGGGGTTTCACCATGTTGACCAGGATTGTCTCAATCTCTTGATCTCGTTATCCACTCACCTCAGCCACCCAAAGTGCTGGGATTATAGGTGTGAGCCACTGCGCCCTGCCTATTATTTTTTTAACGAAGTTTTTGCTCTGTTTCCCAGGCTGGAGTGCAACAGTGTGATTGAACCTGGGAGGCAGAGGTTGCAGTGAGCGAAGACCACACCATTACACTCCAGCCTGGGTGACAGAGAGAGATTTTGTCTCCAAAAAAAAAAAGAAAGGGTACAATATTCTATGTTGCAAGTTAGCCTAAACTAAATTCTTCATGGGGTGAGGAGCAGGTAGTTGAGGGGGCCCTCACCGATAGGCACCTGGCTGCTGGGTGAAAGGGAAGGAAGGAAGGAGGGGGCAGTGATTCTGTACACTTTGCGTCTTTATTGCTTTATTTCCATGTAGCTGGCTTAAAACTAAGGCACTTAGAATTGAAAATAAACCATCACATATAGGTAATTTTCTACACTATTACATTTTTAGTTGGCATTCTTTGGTAAAAAGTAGTTTTCCATTTTCCCTACATATCATTTAAAAAGTTAATTGAGTTTTGAGGCCAAGGCAGGAGGATCACTAGAGGTCTGGAGTTTGAAACCAGCCTGGCCAACATGGTGAAGCCTGTTTCTACTAAAAATATAAAAATCAGCTGGGCATGACGGCACATGCTGGTAATCTCAGCTATTTGGAAGGATGAGGCAGGAGAATCACTTGAACCAGACAGTTGGAGATTGTGGTGAGCTGAGATTATGCCCCTGCACTCCAGCTTGGGTGACAGAGTGAGACTCCATCTCAGAAAAAAAATTAATTGTGATATCAAATGCATATATAGGCCAGTATGGTGGTTCATGCCTGTAACCTCAGCACTTTCAGAGACTGAGCTGGGCGGATTGCCTGAGGTCAGGAGTTGAAGACCAGTCAGTGTGGCCAAAAGGATGAAACCCAGTCTCTACAAAAAATACAAAAATTAGCTGGGCATGCCTGCCCGTAATCCAGCTATTTTGGGAGGCTGGGGCAGGAGAATTGATGGAATCCAGGAGGCAGAGGTTGCCGTGAGCTGAGATTATACCACTGCACTCTAGCCTGGACAACAGAGCTAGATTAAGAGGCCCCAAAACAAAAAATTTTTAAATGCATTCTTTTTTTTTTTTTTTAATACACAAGGTCTTGATCTGTCACCCAGGCTGGAGTGTAGTGGCTTGGTCTTAGCTCACTGCAACCTCTTCCTGGGCTCAAGGAATCTTTCCAGCTCAGCCACTTAAGCAACTGGGACTACAGGCATGCATGCACATGCCCAGCTAATTTTTTGTATTTTTTGTACAGATGGGGTTTTACTATGTTGCCCAGGCTGATCTTGAACTTGAGCTCAAGCAATCCACCTACCTTGGCGTCCAAAGTGCTGGGATTACAGGCATGAGCCATCATGCCTGGCTCTCCCTCTCTCTCTCTTTCTCTTTTTTGTTTCTGTGACTGGATCATGCTCTGTCACTGAGGCTGGAGTGAAGTGGTGCGATCATAGCTCAATGTAGCCTTGACTTCGTGGGCTGCAGTGATCCTCCTGCCTCAGCATCCTGAGTAGCTGGGACTATAGGAATTCACCACCATGCCTATATCATGTTTTTGATTTTAGTAGAGACAGGGTCTCCCTCTGTT
>NW_022438891.1:0-1198 GCF_009761245.1 Sapajus apella
TTTTTTTTTTTTTTTTGCTTCCACATGTTTAAAGAAATCTCTGTCCTATCACTAGCTGACCACCAGTCTAAAAGAACAGGAGGAAATGGGCACTCATGACAAAAGATAGAGACTTCACAATCAGAAAAGTCGTTAAATAACCACTGCAGCAAACAGCAAGAACACACCCCGGGGAGGAGGGAGACTCCTATTTCCAGAGTGGCCACATTATAATATTCTAAACACACTGTTTAAAACAAAAGAAAACAGATCAGGCGTGGTGGCTCACGCCTGTGATCCCAGCACTTTGGGAGGCTGAGGCTGGCGGTTCGCCTGAGGTCAGGAGTTCGAGACCAGCCTGGCCAACGTGGTGAAACCCTGTCTCTACTAAAAGTACAGAACTTGTCCAGGTGTGGTGGTGCATGCCTGTGATCCCAGCACTCAGAAGACTAAAGCAGGAGCAGTGTTTAAACCCAGGTGGCGGAGGTCGCAGACAGCAAAGATCGCACCACTGCACTCCAGCCTGGGTGACAGAGTGAGACTCCGTCTCAAAAAAAACAAACAAACAAAGAAAATAGGTCAGTTAAGATTATTCAGCCGGGCCAGGCACAGTGGCTTACATCTGTAATCCCAGCACTTTGGGAGGCTAAGGTGGGTGGGTCATCTGAGATCAGGAGTTCGAGACCAGCCTGGCCAACATGATGAAACCCCATCTCTACTAAAAATACAAAAAATTAGCAGGATGTGGTGGTACATGCCCATAGTCCCAACTCCTCGGGAGGCTGAGGCAGGAAAATCACTTGAACCCAGGAGGCAGAGGTTGCACTGAGCCAAGATCATGCCACTGTACACTGCACTCCAGCCTGAGTGACAGAGTGAGATTCTGTCTCAAAAAATAAAAAATAATAAAAATGAAAATACAAAAATTAGCCAGGTGTGGTGGTACACACCCATAATTCCAGCTGCTGGGGAGGCTGACACAGGAGAATTGCTTGAACTCAGGAAGTGGAGGTTGCAGTGAGCTGAGATCGAACCACTGCACTCCGGCCTGGGCAACAGAGCCAGACTCTGTCTCAATAAAAAAAGAGAGAAAAACACTATTTAGCCTGAAAGGGCTCGGGGGCTCACGCCTGTAATCCCAGCACTTTGGGAGTCCAAGGCGGAAGGACTGCTTGAGCCCAGGCATTCCAGGCCAGCCTAGGCAACGTGGTGAGACACT
>NW_022438891.1:1298-11631 GCF_009761245.1 Sapajus apella
AAAAAAAAAAAAAAAAAAAAAAGACAGTGACAAGGAACTGAAAAAGGAAGACATAATCTGGGCAACCCTAAACAAAATGACAGAGGTCCTTCCTTATCAGTAATTACACTGACTATAAATAGATTAAACACTCCCACTGAAAGTCAGAGATTCATTAAATGCCTTAATAAAATAAAAAGATTAACATAGGCTGGAAAAACACACACACACACACAAAATAAAAAGTCAGAGATCTGGCTGGGTGTGCTGGCATACACGTGTAATCCCAGCAGTTTGGGAGGCCACAAGGGGTGGATCGCCTGAGCTGAAGAGTTCAAGACCAGCCTGGGCAACATGACAAAACCCCGTTTCTACAAAAAACATAAATAAGTGGTAGCTGAATGTGGCGGCCAGTCCTAGCCACTCGGGAAGCTGAGGCTGGAAGATGGCTTGGCCTGGGAGTCCAAGGCTGCAGTGAACTGAGATCACCGTCTTCCAGCCTGGGTAACAAAGTGAGCCTCTCTCTCGAAAACATCAGAGACTGCACAATACATAAAAAACATGGCCCAATTTTATGCAAGGCATAAGAGACTTACTTTAGAGTCAGAGACATAAATAGGTTGAAAGGACAAGATTGGAAAAAAAAATATTCCATGCAAACAGTAACGAAAAGAGAGCCAAAATAGCTATATTAATATGAGACAAAATGGACATCAAGACAAAAATTGTTGAGACAAAACTCATATGTATCATTCTATGATGATGAAAAGGTCAATCTATCAAAAAGATATAGCAATTATAAAGGTAAATGTAGTAAACCACAGAACTCCAAAATCCATAAAGCAAAAATTGACAGAACATTACAACATGAACTTCCAAAACACAAGATCGCACTAAATGTGTTCAATCAGTAAAAACATACAAAAACAATTTTGTTTTTATTCTATTTACTTACCCTCTTTTTTCTTTTTTCTTTTTTTTTCCCTATAGTTTTGAGAAAAACAAAAACAATTTTTTTTTTGAGACAGAGTCTCGTGTCTCCCAGGCTGGAACACAGTCAGCTCACTGCAACCCCCGCCTCCCAGGTTCAAGCGATTCTCCCGCCTCAGCCTCCTGAGTAGCTGGGATTACAGGCATCCAAAACCAGGCCAGGCTAATTTTTGTATTTTTACTAGAGATGGGATTTCTCCATGTTGATCAGGTTGGTCTCGAATTCCTGGCGTCAAGTGATCTGCCCACCTCGGCCTCCCAAAGTGCTGGAATTACAAGTGTGAACCACCACGTCTGGCCAATTATTTTTTTCTTTATTTTGAGACGGAGTTTCACTGCTGTTGCCCAGGCTGGTGTGCTATGGCGCGATCTCGGCTCACCGCAACCTCTGCCTCCTGGGTTCAGGCAATTCTCCTGCCTCAACCTCCTGAGTGGCTGGGATTACAGGCACGCGCCACCATGCCCAGCTAATGTTTTGTATTTTTAGTAGAGACGGGGTTTCACCATGTTGACCAGGATGGTCTCGATCTCTTGACCTCGTGATCCACCCGCCTCGGCCTCCCAAAGTGCTGGGATTACAGGCTTGAGCCACCGCGCCCGGTCCTAATTTTTTTTTTTTAAATCAGAGTCTCACTCTCTCTCTCAGACTGGAGTGCAACGGCACCATCTTGGCTCACTGCAGTCTCTGCCTCCCGGGTTCAACCGATTCTCTGCCTCGGCCTCCTGAGCATCTGGGTTTATAGGCATGCACCACTACACCCAGCTAATTTTTGTATTTTAAGTAGAGATGGGTTTTTACCATGGTGGCTGGGCTGGTCTCGAACTCTGACCTCAGGTGATCTGCCCACCTCAGCCTCCCAAAGTGCTGGGATTACAGGTGTGAGCCATCTTGCACAGCCCCCCAAAACTTTTTTAATTAGAAAAAGAATCTGGGCACAGTGGCTCATGACTATAATCCCAGCACTTTGGGAGGCCAAGGTGGGCGGGTCACCTGAGGTTAGTAGTTTGAGACCAGCCTGGCCAACCTGGAGAAACCCCGTCTCTAGTAAAAAATACAAAATCAGCCAGGCGTGTTGGTGGGTGCCTGTAGTCCCAGCTAAGCAGGAGGCAGAGGCAGGACAATCGCTTGGACCCAGGAGGCGGAGGTTGTGGTAAGCAAAGATCACACCATTGCACTCCAGTCTGGGCAACAGGGGCGAAACTCCGTCTCAAAAAAAAAAAAAAAAAAAATTAGAAAAAGAAAAAGAGAAGGCAGACACCAAAGACCACATAGTGTATGACTCTGTTTATATGAAACGTTGAGAACAGGCAAATCTACAGACAGAAAATAGGATAGTGGTGGTTGCCAGGGGCTAGGGGACGAGTGACAGCTAATGGGTACAGGGGTTCTTTGTTTCCTTTCCTTTCATTTTTTTGAGACAGTGTCTCACTCTATCACCCAGCCTGGGGTAGGCACAACCTTGGCTCACTGAAACCTCTACCTCCCGAGTTCAAGTGACCCTCCCACCTCAGCCTCTCCAGTAGCTGGGACTGCAGGTGACCACCACCAGGCCTGGCTATTTTTTTTTTTCTTTGAGATGGAGTTTCACTCTTGTTGCCCAGGCTGGACTGCAATGACACAATCTCAGCTCACCACAACCTCCACCTCCCGGGTTCAAGCGATTCTCCTGCCTCAGACCCCCGAGTGGCTGGGATTACAAGCGTGTGCCACCATGCCTGGCTAATTTTGTATTTTTAGTAGAGATAGGATTTCCTCATGTTGGCCAGGCTGATCTCAAACACCCAACCTCAGGTGATCTGCCCGCCTCAGCCTCCCAAAGTGTGGGGATTATAGGTGTGAGCCACCTAGCTCAGCCTAATTTTTTGATTTGTCATAGAGATGGGGTTTTGCCATGTTACCCATGCTGAGGGGTTTACTTCTGATGAGATGAAAATATTCTGGAATTAGGTAGAGGAGATGGCCGTACAGCACTGTGAATGTACTAAAAATGAACTGTACACATTAAAATGGAAGAAATGGTGACTTTTATCTTACACAAATTTTATTTTGATTTTTTTTCTTTTGGTCTGACATTACCCTAGGCTTGCCAGTCAATATTTTGATTTTTTTAAAAGGACAATGATGAGTTGAAACGTTTAAGGACCTATCAGTAGAGACTGTAAGAAGACAGCGCATGGCCGGGCGCGGTGGCTCACGCCTGTAATCCTAGCACTTTGGGAGGCCGAGGTGAGTGGATCACCTGCGGTCAGGAGTTCAAGACCAGCCTGGCCATCATGGTGAAACCCCATCTTTAAAAAAAAAAAAAAAGAAGAAGAAGAAGACAGCTCAGAAGAGGGCAGGGATGAGACTAGGGGCAGACAGAGCATGCTCCCCACAGCCTCCTGCTGTCTGCGGGGCACCTGGAGCCCTGAGGCCTCGCTCCTGCCTGACCACCTGCCTGCTGGTTCCTCACCATCTGGCTTCTGGGGCTTCTTCAGCTCCCACTGCCCCCCAGAGTGAAGGCTGCTCGTCCACACCCACCTGGCCTCGGCGATGTCAGCAGCGTTTCCCCTGGACACCCTTTCCAGCTGCACGTAGACTGAGCAGTTGACCCGGCTCCACTCGGTGTCACAGACGGCCAGGAAGTTGGGGCGCAGGCGGCCGATAGTGTACTTGGCCAGGTCCATCAGAGACTGGCTCACGGCCTCCCTGAACAGGAAGGTCCCCAGCACCTTGTACACGGCAGCCACGTAGTTGTTGAAGTCGGAGCGGGAATAGAGCTGGTCTGTGTGCACCAGGTAGGCTTCTCCCACTGAGGCCTGTGCGTGGGGCAGCCACAGCGAACAGCGGGGGTCCCGGTCAGCCCGTGGGCCCTCACTGGGCCTCGGTCCTCCCCACAGGCCTCCCCAAGGCTGCTGCAGAGCTGGGGACTCTCAAAGGGCCCTAGGCGGGCTCGGTGGCTCACGCCTGCCATCCCAGCACTTTGGGAGGCTGAGGCGGGCAGATCACCTGAGGTCGGGCATTCAAGACCAGCCAGAACAACATGGTGAAACCCGTCTCTATTAAAAATACAGAACTAGCCAGGTGTGATGACGCACGGCTGGAGTCCCAGCTACTGGGGAGACTGAGGCAAGAGAATCACTTGGACCCAGGAGGCGGAGGTTACAGTGAGCTGAGACCCTGCCATTGCACTCCAGCCTGGGCAACAAGAGCGAAACTCCATCTCAAAAAACAAAAGGGGGTTCCTATTAGCCACAAGTACCACTCGGGGCAAGGCTGTGTCCCCCAGCCTCCCACAGGCCTCCAGGCCACCCCCCATCAGGAACCCAGGGTAAGGCTGTACCCCATCCCGCCCCCCCTCCCTGTCCCTCTGAACCCCTCCTGCCTTACAAGGATGACGGTGGCTGTGTTGGTGACCCCGGCCATGAGCCCATGGGTGATGGTGTCTGGACGGTAGGGGTACCGGATGGAGTCATCCCCACAGTAAAATCCTCACTTATGCGGGGCGTTCGCCAGCCATAGGACAGCGAAGGGCAGGGAGGCTGGAGGGGGAGAAGGGCCATGGAGCTGCAACGTTCTCCAACCAGCTGGGCCGTGAAGGCCTCACACCTTCCTTGCCTCGAGGCCTCCCACCGACAGCAAGGAAGAGCTTTTCTCACAGCACGTGGGAGGCCCAAGTGTCACCCCTTTCCCATCGCCCTCAGATGAGCACGAACTCCCCAGGCCCTCTCCCCCTCACACCGTCCCCTCTGCTCCTTGAACAAACCTGGCAAACGCTCACCTCAGGGCCTTTGCACAGGCACTTCTCTCTGCCCAAAATATCTTATTTTTATTTTTAAAAGTAGAGACAGGGGTCTCATGCTGACCACGCCGTTCATAAACTCCCGGGCTGGGGCGACTCCCCAGCCTCAGTCTCCCAAAGTGCCGAGATTACACGTGTGAGACAACGTGCCGGGCAGCAAAGTGACTCTCACTTCCGCTCAGTTTCGTCTCCCATCCCGGCTGTCCACGCTGGCGTCCCTCTCACAAAAGGAAAGGTCTGTTTAGCCGGGCATGGCGGCGCCTGCCTGTAATCCAGCTATTCGGGAGCCTGAGGCAGGAGAGTTGCTTGAAACCGGAAAATGGAAGTTGCAATGAGCTGGGATCGCACCAATGCACTCCAGCCTGGCGACGGAGCGAGACTCTGTTTCAGTTTATAAAAAGAAAATAAATAAATAAATAAAAATAAAAGGGAAGATCCGCTCTTTTTCCCTCTTGTCCCATGTGGAATTATGCAGTCACCTGTGGGACACTGGACTTAATCTCCCCCCCTCCACCCGCCAGCACCAGGAGGGGCCTATCGTGTTCAGGACAGAGACCCTGGAGGCTGCTCAGAGCCTGGCCAGGGCAGACGTTTAATAAACATCTGTTAAGACAGGCAGGACTTATTTCAACCTTAGAGCTGGCCAGAGAAGTCAGGAAAGGGCGAAAGCAGGGGCACAGCGGAGGTGTCTTCATGCTCGCCCCTGCCCGTCACTGACTCTCATGCCAGGGCACATGCCAGCCACATGGCGACTCAGGGATCAAAGGCACATTCTCCTGAATGCCACACTTATGGAAGGTGTCACATGGCACTGGGGCTCCCGGGGCCCTGCTGAGCTGAGGGTGGCCAGGGAAGACGGAGTCAGCTACGGAGGGCAGGGGCGGGGGCGGCTCCCTGTTCCACGCGGCAGGTGCACAGCAAAAGCTCAGGGTGTCTACCCCAGAGAGAAAAGAAGGCAGGGCGCCCTTTGGCCCAGCAGGGCAAGGACAGAAAAGTGTGGCTCTTTTGAATTCTGAGAGTCTGAGGAGGGACAGGGAGCCTCACACTCCTCCCTGCATGCCAGCTGCAAGGATCCTAGGACACGGCACACTTTTGATGCTGGCCGAGTCTGGGGAAATAATGCAGTGAAGACAGCAGAGGTCTGCCTCACAGGGCAGAGGGAATGCAGAACAGAACCGGGGGCCCGGAGCCGGAACGGTGCCTGGAGAGGCGAGTGCTGGGGCGGGGACGGGGGGGAGGGGGTTGGGGGGGAGGCACTGCACTGAAAGAGCCCGGCTGGCTTCTGCTGGGGCGCAGGGGCGGCTGGCGCCGCTGTAAGTGAGGGCAGAGACCAGGGAGGAGGTTCCTGCCATTGCCGGCGGTGGAAGGTCGGGGTCGCAGGCCGCTGACACCGGACTCCAGCCCCTCCCCGCGGCTCTCAGCAGGCGGAGCCTCACACCCGTTGGCCTCCGTCTCCGACCTCCGTGCCCCAGTAACTCCAGCTAGAGACTCCGACACCCCATGGCAACCGGCCCCGGGCTTCTCTCTGCCTGGGAAGCTCGCCCTGGGGTCCCCGGAACAGGCACCTTCTCTTAATTTGACCCCCGGGAGCCTTCCCGCCCTCGCTCTGCCCCCACAGCCCCATCTGGAACCTGTGGACTGCACTGCGACTGGCCGGAGCTTCCAGATGGAGGTGCCCTCGGCGGGGCCGCCACTCCTGGCACGCAGCAGCCACACCCAACCCCACCCCAGCAGCACCTCCCTCCAGCAGGCGACTCCGTGAGGCTGACCCTCCCTCACAGGCTGTTGTAAGGAACCGTTTGGGTTATCTGCATGCTGCTGAGCGCCTGGCAGCCAGAAAGTGCCGCACACATGTTTAAGTAACTGACAGCAGAGCTGCTCAGGGCATGGCGCCCAGGGCTGGCAGGCACCCCACGGGGACCTCGTGCTGTCCCCTGGCTCCCCCCTAACGAGGGTCTACTTCAGAGGTCAGAGGGCTTAGCCAGAGAACCAGGAAACTGCGCTGGGGAGGAGCCCACCTCCGCACCCCGCGGCGACACGACTGCGGGGGGCCATTTTCCCTTCAGCCACAGAGCAAACACTCAGCCTTTGTTCCCGGGACCTGGGGGGGGCCTCGGGACGCCTCTTCCCCCATCCGGCCCGAAAACCCACAGGACAGGTTTGGGTCTCCCGAGGCCTCGAAACCTGGGACCCAGCTTTTCTCTCCAAGTGTCTCCCCCGCCCGAGCCGCAGGGGCTCGAATCCCACCGATGCGATGGGCCTATGCCTATCTGATTATTATTATTATTTTTGAGATGGAATTTCCTTCTCATTGTCCATGCTGGAGTGCAATCTCGGCTCCCTGCAACCTCTGCTTCCCAGGCTGAAGCAATTCTCCTGCCTCAGCCTCCCAAGAAGCTGGGATTACAGGCACATGCCACCATGCTTGGCTAAGTTTTAGTAGAGGTGGGGTTTCTGCATGTTGGTCAGGCTGGTCTTGAACTCCTGACCTCAGGTGATCCATTCAACTCGGCCTCCCAAAGTACTGAGATTACAGGGATGAGCCACCACACAGGGTTTTGTGTTTTTGTTTTTTCGTTTGTTTGTTTTTGAGATGGAGTCTTTCTCTGTCTCCCAGTCTGGAGTGCAGTGGGATGATCTCGGCTCACTACAACCTCCACCTTCCGGGTTCAAGCAACTCTCCTGCCTCAGCTTCCCGAGTAGATGAGATTGTAGGCATGTGCCACCACGCCGGGCTAATTTTTTGTAGTTTTAGTGGAGTCAGGGTTTCACCATGTTGCCCAGGCTGGTCTTGAACTCCTGACGTCAGGTGATCCACCCGTCTCGGCCTCCCAAAGTGCTGGGATTACAGGCATGAACCACCTCACCTGGCCACTATGCCTAACTCATTGTATTTCTAAAAGGAGAGGGAAAAGAAATAATTGTATTTCCATCCTCACAGTAACTCCATGAAGGAGATAATATCATTTACCTTTTACAAACGTGAAACAAAAGCTCCAGCTTTTTTTTCTGAGACAGTGTCTCACTTTGAAGCCCAAGCTTGAGTGCAGTCTTGACCTCTGGGACTCAAGCGATCCTCCCACTTTAGCCTCCCGAGTAGCTGGGACTACAGGGGGACACTGCCACACCTGGAAAATTTTTTGAAATTTTTTGTAGAGATGGGCTCTTGCTATGTTGCCCAGGCTGCTCTCAAGCTCCTGGGGGTCAAGCAATCCTCCCACATCGACCTCCCAAAGTGCTGGGATTACAGGCATGGTCCCTCCAGCTTTTTTTTTTCCCCCCCCAAGGCCACATTAAGTTGTTAGTGGCTGAGTCAAAAGAGTCCCAGGGTCTGCTGACTCCTACTTCAGCGTTTTTCCAGCTAGACTACAGCCACTGTCATTCCTGGAAGTTGTCTGACAGTGGACTGAGATGGACTATTTGGGTGTGTAGCACAAACAGAGGAACATCTCTTAGTAGACTGAACCCTGATGTTCTGATGGGGCCAGCATGTATTCTGGGGAAAGGTTCCATAGCTCCCATCCATGACCGGTGAATAGGAATCAGGTATCAGGCGTGGTGGCTCACACCTGGAATCCCAGCACTTTGGGAGGCTGAGCTGGGTGGACCACTAGGTCAGTTCTAGACCAGCCTGGCCAAATGGAGAAACCCCGTCTCTACCAAAAATACAAAAATTAGCTGGACGTGGTAGCGGTTACCTGTAATTCCAGCTACTCAGGAGGCTGGGCAGCAGAATCGCTTGGACCCAGGAGGCAGAGATTGCAGTGAGCCGAGATTGCGCCACTGCGCTCCAGCCTGGGTGACAAAACAACACTCAGTCTAAAAAAAAAAAAAAAAAAAAATGCTGCACATTGGCCAGGTGCGGTGCGATGGCACACATCTGTAAGCCCAGCACATGGGGAGGCTGTGGCAGGCAGATCACTTGAGGTCAGGAGCTCCAGACCAGCCTGACCGACATGGTGAAAGCCCATCTCTACTAAAAATATGAAAATTAGCTGGGTGTGGCGGCGGGTGCCTATAATTCCACCTACGCAGAGTGCTGAGGCAGGAGAATTGCATTAACTGGGAGGCGGAGTTTGCAATGACCCGAGATCGTGCCACCTGTACTCCAGCCTGGGCCACAGAGCGAGACTTCATCTCAAAGAAGAAAACAAGTTGGGTGTGGTGGTGTGTGGTCTCAGCTACTCATGAGGCTGAGGTGTGCAGATCACTTGAGCCCAGGAATTTGAGGCTTCAGGGAGCTATGGTGGAGCCACTGCACTCCAGCCTGGGTGACAAAATGAGACCCCTATTTCTAAAAAACTAATTTAAAAAATTAACAAAATAAGAGCGACAATAGGATAGTATTCATCACCAATAATAGATCAATCACATCACCCACTGAATCTTGCCAACATGATCAAACTCTAATCTAATGGGGTGAGCATAAATCCGGCTGCAAATAGGCCACAAATACAAAAGACAGAGAATGGGTTCACCTGCACCAGGGAAATCCAGACTTTGAGAAATGCTACAGGCCCAACAGTGTGGACTCTTCCAAAATCCATAGAAAGGAGAAGGGATAGGCCAGGCAAGGTGGCTCAGGCCTGTAATCCCAGCACATTGGGAGGGCAAGGTGGGCAGATCACAAGGTCAGGAGTTTGAGACCAGCCTGACCAACATGGAGAAACCCCATCTCTACCAAAATACAAAAATTAGCCAGGTGTGGTAGCACATGCCTGTAATTCCAGCTATTCAGGAGGCTGAAGCAAGAGAATCACTTGAACCTGGGAGTCGGAGGTTGCAGTGGACTGACATTGTGCCATTGCACTCTGGCCTGGGTGACAGAGCAAGACTCTGTCTCAAAAATAAAAAAAAAGGAAAAGGGATAGAGGAGAAACTTGTAGATTGTGTCTTTTTTTTTAAATTTTAGTTTTTGGCCGGGCACGGTTGTTCACACCTGTGATCCCTATCTTTACACTTTGAGAGACTGAGATGGGCAGATCACCTGAGGTCAGAAGTTTGAGTACAGCCAGGCCAACATGGTGAAACCCCAGCTCAATTAAAAGTACAAAAATTAGCTGGGTATGGTCCCATGTGCCTGTAATCTCAGCTACTTGGGAGGATGAGAGAGAAGGATGGCTTGAACACAGGAGGCGAAGGTTATGGTGAGCTGAGATCACACCACTGCACTGCAGCCTGAGGGGAGTTAAAAAAAAAAAAAAAAAAGAAGAAAATTAGGTTTTGTAGAGGCAGGAGTCTCCCTGTGTTGTCCAGGTTGGTCTCAAACCTCTGAACTTAAATGATCCTATCACATCAGGATTACAGGTGTGAGCACTCACCCAGCCAACAAACTTGGAGATTGAAAGAGGCTTAAAAGACATAACAATGCTCGGGAACTGTTATGGGCTAGAGATGCATACTAGGGCGGCTCTATTCTAAAGAAACAGAAAGAGGCCAGGTGTGGTGGCTCACACCTGTAACACCAATCACTTTGGGAGGCCGAGAAGGGAGGATCACTTGTGCCCAGGAGTTTGGGACCAGCCTGGCAACATAGTAAGACCCTGTCTCTACAGGAAAAAAAAAAAAAAAAAAAAAAAAAG
>NW_022438892.1:0-11617 GCF_009761245.1 Sapajus apella
TGAGTAAACTTAAGGACAACAGGCATTAAAAGGAATAAAGTGAGGCACACTTTAAGAATAAAATGCTCAGTTCACCAGTAAGATAAAATACTTTTAAATTTGTATGCGACTAATATAATCATTTGAAAATATTCTAAACAAAACTGACATAACTACAAGGAGAAATTCATAATTATTATAGAGGTTTTTAAATTAACTTTCTCAATAACACAGAAAAGACAGGAAAAATATAATAAGGCATAGAAGATTTAAACCAAAGGATTAACAAATTTGACTCAATAAGACATAAGGTTTGTTGCACCCCACAACCATAGAATGCAAATTCTTTCTAAGGATACCTAAAATATTTATAAAAACTGACCAAAGAAAATCCATATACATTTTAATTATTAAAATACTACAGAAAATGTCTGATCATAGTAGAATAAAGACAGAAATTAATAACAATAGTATCATGCCATAAATTTTAGGAAATTAAGAGACATAATTATTTACAACCATAGGTCAATGAATAAATTACAAGAAAATAAGAAAATATTTTTAACTAAAAGATAGCTAAGATTCTATATATCAAGATTATGAAAAGCAACTAAAGTTAGGAATTTACAGCTTCAATTTTATAGATGAGAAAAAGGATAGGACTGAAAAATTAATAAGTTCTGAATCTAGCTCAAGATGTTAGAAAAGAGTTAAACTAAATGTACATAAAAGGAAATAATAACAATAAAAACAAAAATCAATGAAATAGAAACCAATGTAAAAGAAAGAATTTTCAAAGCCAGAACCCCGTTCTCTGAAAAGATAATAAAATTAATAAACCTGTAAGTAGAATGATCTGGAAACAGAGACATTCTCTAGGAATGTCTTAAATGTTGCTTGCTTGCCCTGGTTTCCAGGTCAGGGCTGCTGCTGACCAATTTGGTGTCCTTGTGCAAGTTACAGAATAGGTATATCCTTTCATTCTGGGGAGACACAGCGTCACACAAGGTCACAAGTTTGGAAGTTTGGAAGGAATGATGAAGTGAAGTCTGGAAGGGACCTTGGTTCCATTCATTCCTCAACCAGGTACTGCATGGCAGGGACCAGTCACTATATTGGCTCTCTTCTACTAGGTCACTGAGGTTTAGTATGGCTCTGTTAGTGTTCCCTGAAGAAGTGATGGATTTTAGCTTGGCCAACTCGGTGCCAGTGCCATGATCTGACGATTTCTACCTCCGGAGTTGGAATGCATTCTCATCACTGTTATCTGAAGATTCTTGAGAATCTTCTTAGGAGAAGCAATTGCTCAGTGCTCTAGTCTGGGGCTCTATCATCTCCAGCTTCAGTTCCATCTCTCAGAAGGTTACTTGCATCTCATATGTTTCTCCTAAAATAGGATGAGGAAATTCTATTTGTGAACTTTTCTGATATTTTCTTTATTTAGCAAATATTTAAAAAGTGACCATCATGTTCTGTGCACTGTGAAAGAGGCAAGTAAAAAAAAAAAAAAAAAATGCCTTTTCAATGTTTTTGGTGAGGGAGAAAAGAGAGGGTTACATATAAAGAGCCAGAGTTGAGGAAAGTTTTTTGTTTCATTTTAATCCATTAAAGATTCACTTGCTTGTATATTGATACTTAACCGACTGAGAGGATTTAGTGAAATAAAATAGAAAAGGATAATAGATGTGTAATGCCCTTTCTGAAGGTGGGAGGAAAGGGGGTCTTGAGCATAAATGAACAGGAATGTCTTTGGATAGATGCAGTGGTTGGGTAGGAAAAGATGTTAGTGAGCAAATAAAATGGTAAAACAGCAGGACATAGAATTATAAATTTCTTTTCATAGAGAGAATTGAAATTTACTTTCTGAGAGTGATAGGCAGAAGTAGTAGTTTCATAGTTCTTGAAAAATAGCCAAGGTTTGAAAGAAGTGCAATATGAAATATTTAAAGAGAGAGATTAGTAGTATTTATCATAAATGTAGTAAGAATTGTTGAATCAACAGTTGGCCTGCATTGGAAGAAAATGGAAGGGTTAATTAGCTGGGCATGGTGGCGCGTGCCTGTAATCCCAGCTACTCAGGAGGCTGAGGCAGGGGAATTGCCTGAACCCAGGAGGCGGAGGTTGCGGTGAGCCAAGATCGCGCCATTGCACTCCAGCCTGGGTAACATGAGTGAAACTCCGCCTCAGAAAAAAAAAAAAAAAAAGAAAATGGAAGGGTCAAGAAACTGGAGCATTGGGATCAAGAAACAGGTGGTCTGGGGGTGGGAGAGTGACAGTGTGGAAGATTGAGGTCAGAGCCAAAGATGATGGAGATTCTGATGATTCCTGTGGTGGAGGAGGTTTTAGATAATGAAAAAACAGTCCAGATATGATCAGGAGGACTGTAGCTGAGGACAGTGGGAGTGAAGGTTGCATTGGAAAGGAAGCCAAGGACACTGTAAGGCAGGGGTGCCTAATCTTTTGACTTCTCTGGGTGACATTAGAAGAAGAAGACTTGCCTTGGGTTACACCTAAAATACACTAAGGATAGCTGATGAGCTAAAAAGAAAAAAAATGCAAAAAATGTCTCATGTTTTAAGAAAGTGTTGGAATTTGTGTTAGGCCACATTCAAAGCCACCCTGGGCTGCAAGTTGGGCAAGCTTGCTCTAGGGCCATTTGGATGATAGCCAGGTATGGAGTGTCAGAAGAATCAACCCAAGTTGATGGCAGTGGAAGTGTTCAGTCAGATGGTACTAGCCCCAAGGAGATGGGATTTTAGATGATAATGGAGTAAATAATATGGAAATAACAATGAGGGAGACAAGATAGAACAGAGTTCAAATCTAAGTTAAAGAATCATGGTCAACTTAAAGAATTTTCCTAAACTTCAGCTCTCTCCTCAACAAATATAACAGTGTAATCTGATTAAAAAATTGAACAAATCATTTTTTGTTTCCTGGAAGTAGGAAAATTTATCATGTCAATAATGAACTGTAAGTGAAAAATATATAAGGAAAACATTTAAAAAGAATAGACAAGAATGAGAACATCTTATCATATCTGAATGCATATTGTAAAATCTGTATAATTAAACAGTGAAGGCTGACACATTAATAGGCAGATAATATGGAACAGGAAAAATAACCATAAGATAACAAGTACATATGGAAATTTAGCATATAATAAGAATAAGATAGTAATTCCTTGGGAAAAGATACACTTTTTACTAAATGACACCTAAATAGCAGTTTGGAAAATAAGGGCTATGATTCTTTACAAAGATAAATTCCAAATATATTAGAAACACAATTAGTTATTGAAGTGAAACCATTCAATTACTAGAGAAAAATTCATGAAAATACAAAGAAACAAAATAATTCATAACTAAAAATCCTAAGAAAATAAAAGAGTAAATGAATTAGAACAGGTAAAACCAGTTCCTTCCTAGCACAAAACCACAAGAAAACAAATTTTGCATTGAAAAAGAAGTAATATTTAAAACTTGTATAACAGAGAAATGGTCAATTCCTCTAACGTTCCAAAAGCTCCTGGAAATTAAGGAAAAGAGAACAAGATTCGAAGAGAGAAACAGAAATAAATAGGAGAAGAGTATTCAGACAAAAAGAGATGAAACTAGCTCACATAGATTTGAAAATATATTCAGTCTAAGTCACAGCATGAGAAATACAAATTAAAACTATATTGCTATATTACTTTGCAATGACAGAATTTGCCAAAATCCAAACTTTGACAGCTGGTGCAAATCTACTGGAAAAGTAGAAATAAACAGGCCCTCGGATGTATTGCTGGTGGGATTGCAAAATGATATAACTTATATAGAGGAAACATTGGCAATAGTTATCAATCACCAACTCCACAATCCTACTTTTAAGAAAGTATTGGCCGGGCGCGGTGGCTCAAGCCTGTAATCCCAGCACTTTGGGAGGCCGAGGCGGGTGGATCACGAGGTCAACAGATCGAGACCATCCTGGTCAACATGGTGAAACCCCGTCTCTACTAAAACTACAAAAAGTTAGCTGGGCATGGTGGCACGTGCCTGTAATCCCAGCTACTCAGGAGGCTGAGGCAGGAGAATTGCCTGAACCCAGGAGGCGGAGGTTGCGGTGAGCCGAGATCGCGCCATTGCGCTCCAGCCTGGGTAACAAGAGCGAAACTCCGTCTCAAAAAAAAAAAAAAAAAAGAAAAAGAAAGTATTTCAAAGAATGACTGACTAAAATATGCAAATTGTGTCTCACGGTGGTTTTATTATTGACATTTGGCAACAATATGAATGCCTATCAGTAGGAATAAACTAGGTTGCCACCATACAGTGGAACACTGTGCAGCAAAGATGATTTCTACAGAGATCTCATAAAGTGGATAAAAACAGTTTCATGATAGTTTTTTATAAGAAAAAGGGAAGATACAAGTATACACATATATGTATATATTTCTATTTATTTGGGAAAAAGCATCAAAAACTGGAAGGATTAACCAAAAGCATTTATGAATATTTACCTCTAGGAACAGGAAGGTAACAGGATGAAGAAACACTTTTGGAAGAAAGATTTCTCTGAATATATTTTATCATGTTGTTTAAGCTTAGAAATATTTTTAAGTGCTTTATTTATTTATAAAAATAAAAACAGAAGCCAATGCTACTAATTGTATATCATGTTTGTAAAAATAAAGTGACTTAAGAACACAGAGTTTTGAATGTAAATCAATTTTTGGAATATATTCTGAAGATAAAGACTTCATTAATAAACTTCATTGCTTGGCATATGAGCAGCATATTCATAGTAGTATGATTTATGCAGCATTTGTTACATATAAGTCTATAGATATTCATTGTACAAATGTCTCTACTTTAGGTATCTTTGAAAAGTCATTTGAGAAAAAATCATAATTAATGAATATTCACAACTCTTGTTCTGCACCTGGACCAGGTTTAAAATACATTGTTTTTTTAATAAAAATGTCATGAAGTAATTGGTTAGTTCATAACCAATACTATGGCTAAAATGAAACTCTAGAGGATTCGGCTATGCCCAGATGATTTCACTTGGAAAATGCATGAACATTTTGGAGAAGCATCCAAGTTCAGCCTTGATATATTCAATGTTTTCTACAGATTCTTGTGTTTGGAAGGAGGCTCACGAGTTCTTAAAAACATAATAATATTGAATATTTTCTTCAGTTGAGTAATATATTAAATTCCAAACATTGAGCCAATCAACCAACTGGACATTAATTTTGCCTCCTGGAGATGCAAGAAGGCCATTTTGAATATGTGAAGAGAGTTATTTTCAGTAAGTCTCCCTTTGTATAGTAATGAGTATTCCTATTACTGAAAGTGTTCCAACATTAATTGAAAATCTACATGTTGTTCAGCAGAAGAGATAATTAGGCCAATAGAAGACATTCTTTCACTGGATTATGAGGTTGTGGAAGACAGAAATGTAGAATTAGTTATAGTTTAGGTGTAAGTGTACCAAGATTTACCATCAAATAGATTTGGGTTCTAATGCTGGTTTCAATTTCATAACTGAATAATCTTGAACAGCATACTTTAGGACTCAGTTTACTCTTATGGAATATGAACATAGTAATTATTTCCTCAAGGAGCAGCTGTAAGCTCAAATAGACAGCTGTAAAGGGTTTAGAAAATGATTGGAATATAGTAAGAATTCAAAAGTTGTTAATATATTATTATTTTCTTTCATTCACCACTATTATTCAAAGCTGAATAAATCAACTAATTCCCTACCTAGAAGTTTCTAGTAAATGTAGCTAGTTTATCTCATTTGTGATGGGAAGTCAGCCTTTCTACTTTTACAAATTCTTGAACCCTGTCCTAGTCTGCAACCATACACAGGGTGTAAGGATCTCCCAAGACAGTTCTTTAAATATCATATTTCTACCTATGTCATTGTTTTTCATATAAATAGTGTATTTCTGCAGATGTCTTTGCTTTTCAGATAAGTATGGCACATTATTAATTTCTTTTTAATAGGAATCCAGTTGAGTCATACTTCACCCCTGAAAAAAGGTGGAGCACGTGCTCATCTTTAGACAGTGAATTAAAACCAACTTGATTTAGAAATGTATTGCAAATGTTATGTTGTCCCATGACACAACTGGCACACAACAGGAACTAGGAATCACCATGTTAGCATTGTCCTTACTGTGACAATGTGAATGACCTACAAACCTGATATATGTTAAAGCGATTAAAGATGGACATAGGAAAACAGTGGTCTAAAATCATCATCACAAATAAGAGGGGTTTCGTTTTCTATCTACAGGAGATTTGAAAAATACTTCTTTCTTAGTGTCCACATTTGCTTGTAAGTTACAGATTAATATGACTTATTCTGTCACAAAGAATTTCAGACAAGAAAAATCAAATGACAATATGTTGGTGTGTATCATAATACATTTTTATTACTGATTCTATCATGTATGTTTTAATTGGCTGGTTTTAATTAAAGACCTCTAAAGGCAATCTGACATAATGAGGAAAATGAGACATGAGGTTTAGAGTCAGGTATGTAAGGGCAAATCCTAGTAATAGCGCATCATCTCTGTGCTTGATGACTGTGGGGCTTTGGTGAAGTTGCATATGTACTTAGCATTCCTATCCCTAAACTGGAGAAAATAGCCTTCTCTCACTTATCTGGGACAATTTCACAATATAATCCCTAAACAGTACCTGGCAGAGCATATATTATGAGTGCAATACGTGTTTGCTTTCTCCCATTTCCTTTTCATTAAGACCTAACAGTTGTTGAGGGAATTTTCAATTTTCATAAGCTAGGATTTCATAGTTTTTAAAGTGCACCACAGGAATCTGGACTTAGTCATAATTTTTCTAATGGTTCTTCTAATCAAGATATATGGAATTACTAATAGTAATAGTGGGTTATCATTTCTAATAGCCTGATAAAGAGAATCCATTCATAAATTGCTCATGGTTCTTCTCTACAGTAGAATTATAATCTGTGTATGCAAAAGTTTTCCTTGCAGATATGCAGGTGAAGCAACATAAATCTGCTGTTTAAATCATCACAATAGTTCTTTTTATGAATAGTCTAAAACCCTTACAACAGAGCACACAACTATTTGATGTAAACATATTACCTTATGCAAACTTTCAACTTCTGTAAATCATGGATTGTTGAATGTTTAAGAACTTTTGACAAGGCCACACAGTTTACATGGAGAATAGGCCTATTTCATCCCCATAAGAGATCTGTTTTTTTAATTGTACATAATTAACATACTTTGTTATTATCTTCTTCACAGTGGTTTGAGATTTTTATGACCTGAGAAAATGCATTCTCAACTTTTACTGTAACTTTTCCACAAATAGTAAGCTGTAACAATTCATCAGCGCCTTTGTAAATGACATACAATGTTCAGATTTGAAAACTGAAATAGGTTATTCACTTATAAAAATTGTGTTCAGAAATCATTTTTATTCCTTTTTAAACCCACGGTAGCTCATAAGCATGACATGGGTTCCAAAGGAAATTCACATATGTTGTAAAAACTAAATGTGATTTTGAATATGATTCAACATTCTGAGTCCTTTAGGGAATGAAAGGATTAATGACTGTGGATATAAAAGGATGTGATTATTCTATGCAGAAATCATGTAGCTGTGTCTTGTGCAACTAAAATTTTTTGGTGGTTTACGGTCATTTACAGCACGTATTGAAAGATGCTTTCATAGGAAATGAGAAACGGGATGACAAAACAAACAAATATCACCATTTTAATGTTATATTGTGGTTGGGCTCATAGAATTTGACATTTTTGGCAAAATACGGTCCTTAAAATTATGTATTTTTCCACTCTGTTCTTCAAATCATCTATGTTAAGTTCATGAGAAATAGAAATTAAACAACTTTTGTACTATTTGCTTCTCACTTGGATTTTCTCAATTTGAGAAAATCTCTAAATTCTTTTAAACAGACTAAAAATAATGGATAGAACCAATGATAAAAAAGAACCCTACAGGTAAATCCATAATGATAATGTGGTAGATGGTGTTATTCTTTGCAATTATTTACAACGCCATGATAAATGCAAACATGTATACATAGACTAATGGTCCCAGAGAATAACCATGAGCAGTTCATGATGGGTTCTACTTATTCTGACATTAGAAGGAGAATGCTATGATTAGTGAAATACGGTGAGCCAGATATGTATGATATAGTACAAGTTTGGAGAGGCATCACAAAGTTATACCTGTTCACTTGCTTTTTAACCCTGCCAGCAGGAGAGCATGTTGCAAAAGAGGCCTTCTTGATCCTCAGGACACACAGATCAGAATCACAGGGTACCCACAGAAACCAACAAACAATGTTGGCCAGAAACAGCAATGATTATGATCAACTAACATTTGGGGTCTTTTTACTACTACAAAGCTGACTCTTATGCGTCAGATGCGTTTTATTTTATTTTGTGATTGCTACTGCCCTTGAGTTAGTCTGTTGTCCTGTAATGTTTCCATGCTACCCAGGAAAAAAAAAAAAAAAAATTGTGGATTTATGGCAAATGTCTTCCTGGTCATTCACTCCCTTATATTTGAATGTCTTATTGTGAATGCCTGTTTTGCTTTGGAGTGATTTGTAGTTATCAAAACATGCTATTTGAATGAAAATCCTCACAGAATTAAACACTGAAAACATTGTTTAAATGTGATTGTTTGTGGGTTTTACTTTTGATGTAGCCTTTTGCCTCAAAAATGTTGTTGACTTTCTGGCAAGGAGAAGCCACATTATTACTTGTGCTAAAGCCTTACAATATGTTGTGATATTGTTGCTCTTTTGAAATTATATTGAGTTTACGGTTATATGTTGCTCTCAGGGCTGATAATCATCCTTCTTAAGCTCCACATGTTAAAGGTACACAGCCTGGTGAGACCTATCTACTAATATGCTAATAAGGTATTGTGGGAAAAAATAGTATTTCAGAAACAAATATACATCAGAAGAAAAACAACAATCTTAGAGAAATAGTCCTTGGGCAAGAAGCAGAACCAAATATATTAGTTGGCTTAACACCATGATAAGAAATAGACATGTTGGCTTAACGCCAATTGGTGTCTGCAATATATTATGAGAAGGAAAGAGCTAACCTGATATCACTTTGGCATAGAAACATATGTTTTGCAAAGCATCCCAAAGGAAGCAACTGACCTTATGATTAGTAACAGTTACCCCCAAGAAAAGACTATATAATTTTGAAGCAAATTTGAAGGTAACATGATACTCTCTATAGTAGTACAACAACATGAAAATACAGGGACTGGAAACAGCTCTGAGGTTAGGCGGCAATGAATCTACCTCAAGTGAAGTACAATTAAGTTACTTCTAATTTTGGAGCAGTTTACAATGATATAACAAGTATTTTTCGTAGCCGGGCGCGGTGGCTCAAGCCTGTAATCGCAGCACTTTGGGAGGCCGAGGCGGGTGGATCACGAGGTCAAGAGATCGAGACCATCCTGGTCAACATGGTGAAACCCCGTCTCTACTAAAAATACAAAACATTAGCTGGGCATGGTGGCACGTGCCTGTAATGTAATCCCAGCTACTCAGGAGGCTGAGGCAGAAGAATTGCCTGAACCCAGGAGGCGGAGGTTGCGGTGAGCCGAGATCGCGCCATTGCACTCCAGCCTGGGTAACAAGAGTGAAACTCCGTCTCGGAAAAAAAGAAAAAAAAAAAAGAAAAGAAGTATTTTTCTTTTTCTTTCTTTCTTTTTTTTTTAAAGATGGGGTTTCACCATGATGGCCAGGCTGGTCTTGAACCCCAGACCTCAGGTGATCCACCCACCTCGGCCTCCCAAAGTGCTAGGATTACAGGCCACTGCGCCCGGCCTAACAAGGATTTTTAAAAAACATTTTTGGTACATATAGTTACAAACTCCTGCTATTATTTTTTAAAGCTGACTTCTCAGAACAGTTGATTATATTTTAAATTTATGTAGATACTCTAAATAGTGCTGTTTAAACTTAATGTGCATATAAGTCACCTGGAGATTTTGTTAAAATGTAAACCCTGATTCATTAACCTGGAATGGAATCTGAGATTCTGCATTTCTAACAAGCTCCAAAGTGATGCTGATGCTTTTGGTTCATGGACCACACTCAAGTAATGAGTTTCTAAACCATAATAACATTTATTACCAAGTCAAATGTCTGTCTTTATCAGTGACCTGAGTGTTCATTTAAGGAAGATCTTGGGAATTTTGCACTGTCAAAAGTAACTCAGTGTATGTTTGTCAAAAAAGTAGACAGGTGATTTATTTACCTTATCAATGTGCTATATAAAAGAAACAGAAAATAGATAATCTAATGTCCAATATTCTACAACATAACTTTTACCTTTTACCTTGTTTGCCAGGAATACCTTTACTAAGATCAACCGACAGGTACATTTTAATTACATTTTCTCTTGCTGCTTCTTATTATTTACATAAGTGATTTTAAATCACTTCAATAGATAATTGCCTTGTGAACAATTAAAAAAGGATTAACAACATTGCTTTAACTTCAGATAGTTTATCTTATTTGCCAGTGAATCATGAAGGAGAGAGATAAACAGAGAATGAGAGAGAGAAACTGATATAATCTTTTTTTTTTTTTTGAGACGGAGTTTCGCTCTTGTTACCCAGGCTGGAGTGCAATGGCGCGATCTCGGCTCACCGCAACCTCCGCCTCCTGGGTTCAGGCAATTCTCCTGCCTCAGCCTCCTCAGTAGCTGGGATTACAGGCACGCGCCACCATGCCCAGCTAATTTTTGTATTTTTAGTAGAGACCGGGTTTCACCATGTTGACCAGGATGGTCTCGATCTCTTGACCTCGTGATCCACCCGCCTCAGCCTCCCAAAGTGCTAGGATTACAAGCGTGAGCCACCACGCCTGGCTGAGAAACTGACATAATCTTAAGAAATATCAGTAATCTTAAGATTTATTTTAATAAATATCAGTATAGCAGTCCTTTATCCCCTTCAATCACATTAATTTTGATTATTTCCTGGGATAGGAATCTTCAAAAATATTTATTTTTCTTTCCTTTAAAACAGAATACATATTCTAAGGGGGAAAGTAATCCCATGCATTTTAAGTGATGGTTTGTATCTCTTTAAGAAATAAATTATTTATGCGTGTGTGTATTTGGTGGATTCACTTTATTATGTTATAAACTGAAGCGAAAGAAATTTGTACAACCTAAGAGACAAAGTGAAAGTGAGAACAACAGCAGTTAATCAATTTTGAAGGGTGTCATATCACAAAAAATTAAAAATTGTCTGTGAATACTTTATACAGAACATAATTCACATACTGAAAAGTAAGAATTGACTATTTCTGAAATTAAATGAGCATATTCAGAGTTCTTATGCAAGTAACCAGAAAAAAATCTAATTGATATTTTATCCATATTGTATCTTACTAACTTCTGACTTACACTTTGTAAAAAGACACACACACACACACACACACACACACACACACACACACAATATTTTATAAAACTTTTGAGATAAACAAACTACATTGTAGACAATTTTAAATCACTATTGAAGTTAATAATATTTTTGCACATTGATAATGTATTTTTTTATTCCAGCAATGGAGAAAATAT
>NW_022438893.1:0-11616 GCF_009761245.1 Sapajus apella
AGAGAAATCTAAAGCATATCGCTAGCATTTTATATCTTTTCCTTCAGGCAATTCCCATAAGAATAACATAGTGGAATGAAGAGGTATAGAAGGGAACTCAGGGAGCCATATGCTTTTGCTTAAAATCTGCTATTAGCCTGCTGAGTAGCATGAGCCTCAGTTTCCTCAGCTGTCAAATGGGAGTAAGAGTGTTATTATCAATTCTATGAATTTTTAAAGTCTTAACAGTATCTTTTCCCATCATTTTTAAGAGATAGAAACCTTTCTTCTATGCTCTTTACAAAGGGTTTTATCTTGGTTCCTAATAAAAGCATATGTTTCACCCACATGGCCTTAATCTTGAGGACAGGAATTTATCTTCTTCATTTTTTTTACCTAATTACTTAGCAAAATGTTTGTTGAATTAATAAATGAAGAAATAATTTATAGGGTAACTATATATCCTGCTTTATGCCTATTTTGCCTTTATGGCTTTATGCCTGTTTAATTATTAATAGGCCTCATTCAATTTCAAGCATATCCCAGTTTGGATGACAAATATATGGTATCCACCATTTCCTTAATGGAAGAAGAAACTACTAAAATCACCAATTTAATTGAGATCAATTAATGTCACTTAGATTTCTCTTTTCTTTACAAAATAACCCTAATTTGTCTACCTTTCTCTATCGCCTGTTTGTTTTAAAGTTTAGAGATTAATTTAGTGAACAACTGAAGCCATATATTTGGGCTTTACACTATTGCTATCCACTATTAAATCGCTCTGCTTCAAAGACAATTCCAAGTTCCTTACACGTTTAAGGTTATAGAGTTCTAATAAATATAGACATATTTGTAAATGGATCCCCCAGATTGCATCTAAAGGTCTCATATTTTAATAAGTATTATCTTAGATAACCAATCCTCTGTGTTATTTGTCATATTTACACATAAAAACTATCTATTAATGTATCTCCTGAAGAAAATAACCTTCTACTAATAAATAGAAATAAACAATATGTTTCAACAGATCTTGTCTTAGAAAATACTGATTTTGTAAACAGGACACATTTGAGAGGGCAAGGATGGGATAATATGTTTTGTCTTTGTGATAATAACTGTTATAATAAATGAGACCTTAAAATATAAAGCATAAAGTTCAAAAATTGATGTATTTGGGCCCTGTGTCTAGATGTAGATATATGTTAGGAACATGACAATTTGTGATGCCAGCATGCACACTGATTTTCCTAAGAAGTCATGTCCAAATTCAACCACCTTTTTGTCCAGCCGTGACATGTTTTTCAAACAATCCACTCACTTCTTTAAACATTCTATATGCTGATACATCAAAAGCTCTCACAAAAGCCTTGACGTAAAAACAAATCTAAACAGAGGGGGAAAAACACATGGTTTTGCAAAATATAACTGTTAGCTTATAAAGAAAATAACATTTTCAACATTTTATATTTCCAGTTGAAATAAGAACCTATAATACTGCTACTAGTTCCGTGTAGTCAATGTGTGTAACTCGATTTTTGCCTTTTGAGGTAACATGGAAGCAAATATTCTCAGATACCAACAGAGAAATTGAGCTGATTCGGACACTAGGAGAGCCAGCTACCTTCTGTTTTATTTTAGCTTTCTTGTTTTATCTTCTTCATATCATATCTAAGTAAAATTGGAGAGAAGTGTCAGAAGAAATTTACAGGTGGGTCGTGGCAATCACTTCTGAGCAGCCACCAGCTGAATCACCAAACTACAGTTATTGCTCTTAGTAAGCATATCATTGGCAAAATGGAAAGGGAAAAATGAGGGCAGACCCTAGAAATGTTCAATGATTTCTAAATCTTTAACATAATTACATTTTAAAACTTGTTTCAGGTCAAAAATAATACTGGTTGAGATGAGCAAAGATAGACAAGTAAAAATAGTGTTGATGACACTTTCTAGATTTCTCAAGATGTCATAAGTTCTTTTAGCATCTTTCTATGATCACTCATAATCAAACCTGGATTCAACTGTTTCCAAAAAGTTAGGAAAGCCAATAACAACAAAGAAAAATATGAAGGAAAAAATTGTGCCTGTCTCTATGCCTGAGTTATGTACAGTTAAGAAAAAAATACAATCTTTTCTAAACAAGGACCTGAATAATTTCTGTGAAAAGCAAATGTATTCCTTGAAACGACCTATAAAGAGTGCTCTCCCTCTCCACATTAAATATCTAATAAACTGTCTTTCCTCAATATGAAGAATTACTGAAATCCACCCAAAATAGCCTTAATTAAATACATGGAGATACATCTCAAAATCAGTTCAGCTGAGCATGAAAGTAATAAGAGTAGAAACTTGAACTTTAACTTGAATATTCTCTAAAGAATTAATTCAGAAGTATTCTAGTAGAGGGGGAAATGTCTGAAATGGAGTCTGTTGAGATCGCTCACAAATTTTGATTCCTCTACGTTTGTTGATGCAGGTGCTCTGATGCCTTTTACTATTGAGATTCTTAGTTGTGAAACACTTTTTGCTTTATATGTCTTCAGGATCCATGTTACATTTTAGTGAAATTATTTATTTTGAGATAATTGTATATTCACATGCAATTGAAAGAAATAGTACAGAGAGGTTCTATTCCCTGTTTTCCCCATTGCTGACATTTTGCAAAACTACAGTACAATATCACAACCAGGATGTTGACATTGACACTGTTAAGATACAGAATATTTCTATCACCACAAGGATCCCTCATGCTGCCAAATATAACCACAACCACTTCCTCCCACTTCTACCCTCTCCTTTATTGCCAACCACTAATGTATTCTCTATTTTATAATTTTGCCATTTTGATAATGTTATATAAATGGAATTATAAAGTATGTTACTTTTTAGGATGTTTTCATCCAGCAAAATTATGCGGCGAGTCATCCAGGTTGTGGCATGTGTTCATATTTCCTTCCTTTTTATTGCTGAGTAGTATCCCATGGTATGGACGTTCTACTGTTTGTTTAATCAATCACCTGTTAAAGGATGTCTGGGTAATTTCCAGTTTAGAGAGATTATAAATATAACTGCTCTGAACATTTATGCACAGTTTTAAATTCTTTTCTTTTCTTTTTTTTTTTTTAGGGGAAAGCACGAACACAGTCCCCCACTACCACAAATTATGCAGTTGAGTTTCCCACATTTGGGGAAATCGCAGGGGTCAGCACATCCGGAGTGCAATGGATAAGCCTCGCCCTGGGAAAACCACCTTCGTAATCATGGAATCTCCCCTGCCAGGTAAGTATGCACAGGTTTTTGGGTGAATATAAGTCTTCATTTCTCTGAGATAAATGCCCAGGAGTGCAATTGACAGTTAATATGGTAGTTGTATGTTTAGTTCTTTAACTGCCAAGCTGCTTTCCAGAGTGTCTGTACCATTCCGTATTCCCACCAGCAATGTATGAATTATCCAGTTTCTCTGCAGACTTGTTAACAATCGGTCTTGTCACTCTTTTATATTTTAGTAATTCTGAGAGGTTTATATGATATCTTGTATATTTTTCCATTAATAAACTTTATTTCTTAGAGAAGTTTTAAGTTCACAGAGAAAATAAGAAAGTACAGAGAATTTCCATGTATCTCCTATCCCCTCACATGTACACCCTCCCCCACTATTGATATTCTACATCACAGTGAAATATTTCTTACAGTCAATGAACCTACACTGACACATTGTTATCACCCGGAGTCCAGGGTTTACATTGGGGTTTACTCTTGGTGTTGGACAAAGGCATAGTAACAGAAGTATAATGAATGCATTCGTCATTGGTGCTGTATAAAAGTATAGTAACACAAATATAATGACATGCATTATCACTTTATAATTTCACTGCCCTAAAAATTCTCTGTGCTCCATTTATTTCTCCAGCCCACCTCTTAACCCTTGACAGCCATGGAACTTTTTACTGTCTCCATAGTTATCATTTCTCCAGAATGTCTTGTAATTGGAATCACAAAGTATATAACCTTTTCAGTTTAGCTTCTTTTACTTACTAATATGCATTTAGGTTTCCTCTGTGTCTTGTCAGGACTTGATGGCCCATTTCCTTTTAGTGCTGAGTAATATTCCACTGTCTAGATGTACCACAGTTTCACCTACTGAGAGACATGGTCGCCTCCAAGTTCTGGCAATTGCTGATAAAGCTGCTGTAAAAAATGCAAGTACAGATTTTTGTGTGGACATAAGGTTTTTTAATTCATTTGGTTAAATACCAAGGAGCACAATTTCTGGATCATATGTTAAAAGTATGTTTACCTTTCTAAGAAACTGCCTGTCTTGGGAGGCTGAGGCGGGGAATCGCTTGAACCTGGGAGGTAGAGGTTCTGGTGAGACAAGATTGCACCACTACACTCCAGCCTGGTGACAGAGCAAGACTCTGTTTCAAAAAAAGAAAGAAAGAAAAGGAAATACCAGTCTTCCAAAGTGATGACACTATTTTTGTACTCCTATCGGCAATGAATTAGAATTCTTTTTGCTCTACATCCACACCAGCATTTGATGTTGTCAGTGATATGAATTTTGGCCATTTTAATATATGTGTAGTGATATTACATTGTTTTAATTTGTAATTTTCTTATGACATATGTTGAACATCTTGTCATATGCTATCTGTATATCTTATTTGGTAAGAGTTCATTCAGGGTGCTGTCTTTTGCCCTTTTCTTTTTTTCATTTTTTTTTTCCCTAGTTTTGTTCTTGTTGCCCGGGCTGGAGTGCAATGGCATGATCTCAGCTCACTGCACACCTCCACCTCTCAGGTTCAAGCGATTCTCCTGCCTCAGGCTCCCAAGTAGCTGGGATAATGCCTACTTAGTCATAGTGTATACCTTCTTTTATACAATGGTGAATTCCATTTGCTGAAAATTCCCTTTTCAAAAATTGCTTGGGCATCTTTGAGGGAGTCTATTTCTGGGTTCCTTATTCTGGTCTATTGATCTATGTGACTGTCCCTCCACCAATACCACACAGGCTTAGATTATTGTGGCATTATAATAAGAAGAATGTAAGAATAAGAATTATATTTTTATTGTCATTTTCAAATTTGCTTTACCTAGTCTAGTTTTTTTTCTTTTTCTTTTTTTTTACTTTCCATATAGACTTATACTAGTAGTATTTATATCTACCAAAGGTATTGCCGGGATAGTGATAGGGGTTGGATTAAACCTGCATATTCGTTTGAGGAGAATTGACAGCTATACTCTTTGATTTTCCCAATACACAAACACAGTACATCCCTCCATTTGTTTAGATTTTCTTGATTTCTGCTGTCAGTGTTTTGCAGTCTTCTTCATACCAGTGTTATAAATGTTTTATTAGATTTATACTTAACCATTTTATTTTGAGTGAATTTAAGTGATATTGTATTTTTAATTTTGATGCCCTCATATTCATTAGTAGCAGTTAGAAATACAATTGCTTTTTATATATTTAACTTATACTCAACATGCTGAACTTAATTACCAGGTTTATAAAAGTGGTTTTTTGTAGCTTATTTGGAATTTTCTAGGTAGACAATCATGTCATTGGCAAATGGGACTGTCTTATTTCTTTATTTCTGATCTGTATTTAATATTTTAAAATTATATTTCTAGCACTTTGTGAAATAAGAGTGGTAAGAGCAGACACGTTTGTTTCCAAGACTTTGAGAGAAAGCATCCAGTCTTTAACCATTAAGTATAAGGTTAGCTGAAAGCATTTTGTAGGTGCTGTTTATCAAGACTGAGAAGTTTAGCCTCATTTCCCAGAATTCTCAGAGTTTTCATCACAAATGGGTATTAAATTCTGTTAAATCCTTCTTAAGAACTAATTGCCATGATCATGTGATTGTTCCTCTTTACCTCTTAATATGGGAAAGATCATATTGATCGACTTTTTGATATTGAAGTAGTTTTGCATCACTGGGATAAAGCCTACTTAGTCATAGTGTATAACTTCTTTTACACAATGCTGAATTCCATTTGCTGATACAGTCATATGTCATTTAGTGACAGACATATATTCTTAAAAAATGTGATATTAGGAAATTTGGTTGTGCAAACATCATAGAGACTATTTACACAACTAGATAATGAAGTCTCCTACACATCTAGGCCATATGGTATAGCCGATTGCTCCTAGGCCACAAACCTGTATAGCATGTTACTGTAAAGAACACTGTAGGCAATTACAGCATATTGCTAAGTACTGGTGTTTCAAAACATAGAAAAGGTAAAGTAAAAATTTGGTACTATGAACTTATGGGATGACTGTCATATGTGCAGTCTGTTGTTCACTGAAACATTGCTGTGCATCACATAACTATATTTTATTAAGGAGTTTTGTATTTATATTCATGAGGGATATTAGTGTCTAGTTTTCTACTTTTGTAATGGAGTTATTAGCTTCAAAAATGAATTGAGAAGTATTCTCTTTGATTTTCTGAAAGAAATTATGTAGTAGCAGTGTTAGCAATTCTTTAAATATTTGGTAGAATTCTCCAGTGAAACCATCTGGGCCTGAAAAATTGCTTTATCAATTATAAATCTGATTTCCTTGTTAGTTATAAGGTTATTTACATTTTCAATTTCATGTTTGATAAGTTATGGCAGTTTGCATTTTTTGAGGAATTAGTCCATTTCATCTAAATTGCCAAACATATATGTATTGAATTTTTGTAGCATTCCCTGATTATTCATTTGTTGTACATAGGATCTGTAGTGATGTTCCTGTCTCATTTCTGAAATTGGTAATTTGTGTTGTCTCTCTTTTTTTCATTGCCTTACTAGAGGTTTCAACTGTGTTAACCTTTGCAAGCAACCAGTTCTTTATTTCAAGAATAGGTCTCTACTGTTTTTACTTCAATTTCATTGATTTCCACTCTTTATTTTTCCTTTCTTTTTTCTTTTCTTCCACTTGCTTTGTGTTTGTTTTTATCTCCGCTGCTATATTCCTGCCTGAATGGTTGGAGTCCTTCGTTACTAACACCACATGGATGGGAGGAAAAGGATGGGAAGATCTGACTAGGAGCAGGTCCATTTTCATACTGCTAATAACGACACACCTGAGACTGAGTAATATGTAACAGAAAAGAGATTTAATGGGCTCACAGTACCATGTGGCTGGGGAGGCCTGACAATCATAGCAGAAGGGGAAGGGCATGTCTTACATAGTGGAAGGTCAGAGAGAATAAGAATGAAGTGAAAGGCGTTTCCCCTTATAAGATCATCAGATCTCATGAGACTTATTCACTATCATGAGAACAGCACAAGAAGACGCCACCCCATAATTCAATTACCTCCCACAGGTTCCCCCCCCACAAGACATGAGAATTATAGAAGCTACAATTTAAGATGAGATTTGTGTGGAGACACAGCCAAACCATATGAGGGGGATTGCCCTGGTACCTCATTAAGGCAAAGTAAGCTTTCCAAGTGATGTCTACTGACATCATGGGGGGGTACAAACCGGGTTGGGGAAGTGGGTTCATTACTGCTTGAGGGGAAGAGAACAAAAGTCTCAGCTCCCTACTGAGCCTTTTCTGATACCACTTTAGCAAGGGATTCCAAGTGCCTCACTGCAGCCTAGAGTGAGTGGCAGTCTAGGCTCTTAGTTGAGGCTTTGCTGGTATGGGTAGGGTGGGGCCACAGTTTTATTCTGCTGTGTTTTGGCTGATGTAAAGCAGTTATTGTCTCTAGTTTCCAGTCTTGCTAAACTGCCCATTCTCGAACAAGAACAGGGTTTTTATTGGAGCTTTTTGCATCTGCACCCATTGGTATTTCCAGTTTACCAACTTCTTCAGGTCCAAATCTGAGATATGTGAAACAAAAACAAAAAATAGAGAACTGACCCTTAGTCCCAATTCAGTTTTCAGAGTCACTTTATGTTTGTTTTATATATAACGTCCAAGGTTTTCAGTTTTACTCAGGGAAAAGTCTATCTCCCTAAAAGTGAAAATCAATCAACATTATTTTTATAAATTATAATGATGATGGTAATATGTATTGTATTAGTTATGTTCCACTCAATGTATAATAGAAATTGTTCCTCATTAGAAAATTTAGGTCAGCTGGGCACGGTGGCTCATGCCTATAATCCCAGCACTTTGGGAGGCCAAGACAGGCAGATTGCCTGAGGTCAGGAGTTTAAGACCAGCCTGGACAACATGGTGAAACCCCATCTCTACTAAAAATATAAAAATAGGCAGGCATGGCAGTGTGCGCCTGTAGTCTCAGCTACTCAGGAGGCTGAGGGACGAGAATTGCTTAAACCCAGGAGGAGGAGGCTGCAGAGAGTCATGATCATGCCACTGCACTCCAGCGTGGAGGACAGAGCAAGACTCTGTCTCAAAAAACAAAAAAAGGAGGAAAGAAAAGAAAAAAGAAAATGTAGGTCAACTTAGCTTGGGGGTAATTGAATAAGCAACGATAACCCCATGCTGATAAGCATTATTTTTATCCTCTGAAAGCTAGAAAATGTGCCAATACACAGTTCCAGTTCTGAACTACTTAAAAGCAATGAAATATCTTTAATTGCAGGCTCACAGAGTTTCAGAGGAATTGTAAAAATTTCCGAAGGATTTTAGGAAGTGGAGTAGAGTTGTCAACATTTTTGTATTTTACCTCAAGAAATACTTACCATTATTATTATTATTGAGACAAAGTTTTGCTCTTGTCACCCACGCTGGAGTGCAGTGGTGCAATATCGGTTCACTGAAAACTTCCATCTCCAGAGTTCAAATGATTCTGCTGCCTCATCCTACTGAGTAGCCAAAATTACAGGCACCTGCCACCACACCTGGCTAATTTTTGTATTTTTAGTAGAGACAGGGTTTCACCATGTTGGCCAGGCTGGTCTCAAATTCCTGACCTTAGGTGGTCCACCTGCCTCAGCCTCCCAGAGTGCTGGGATTGCAAGCATGAGCCACTGTGCCCTGCCATTATTTAGTGAAATTCGGTTTATTTTATCAAGAAGACTACAATTTCTTTATTGCTAAGTGATATCAAGAATAGGGGCAAGGCTGGTGCCTCACGCCTGTAATCCCAACACTTTGGGAGGCTGAGGAGGGCAGATCACCTGAGATCAGGAGTTCCAGACCAGCCTGGCCAACAGGGTAAAACCCCATCTCTACTAAAAATACAAAAATTAGCCAGGCATGGTGTCACATGCCCATAGTCCCAGCTACTTAGGAGGCTGAGGCAG
Organism: Sapajus apella; assembly: GCF_009761245.1. Taxonomy (NCBI): domain Eukaryota; kingdom Metazoa; phylum Chordata; class Mammalia; order Primates; family Cebidae; genus Sapajus; species Sapajus apella. The sequence goes on from NW_022438893.1 coordinate 9,200, forward strand.
GAGAATTGCTTGAACCCAGGAGGCAGAGGTTGCACGGAGATGAGAACCCATGACTGCACTCCAGCCTGGACAACAAAGTGAGACTCTGTCCATTTGACCAAGCAATCCCATTACTGGGTATATACCCAAATGATTATAAACCATTCTATTATAAAGATACATGCACATGTATGTTCATAGTTGCACCGTTTACAATAGCAAAGACCTGGAATCAACCCAAATGCTGATTAATAATAGACTGGACAAGGAAAACGTGGCACAAATACACCACAGAATACTATGCAGCCATCAAAAATGACAAGTTTGTTTTCCTTTATAGGGACCTGGATGAATCTGGAAACCATAATTCTCAGCGAACTCACACAAGAACAGAAAATCAAACACCTCATGTTCTCACTCATAGGTGGGTGATGAACAATGAGAACACATGGACACAGGGAGGAGAGCATCACACACTAAGATCCATTGGGGGGTGCCAAGGGAGGGACAGAGTGGGGTTGGGGAGGTCAGGGAGGGATAACATGGGGAGAAATGCCCAATGTGGTTGATGGGGAGATGGAGGCAGCAAACTGCATTGCCATGTGTGTACCTATGCAACAATCCTGGATGATCTGCACATGTACCCCAGAACCTAAAGTACAATAAAAAAAAACTGTTTATATTGGCTGAGCTGTGGGAAAAATCATTTCTATGCATTCTTTTCAATTGATAGAGTTCTGCTAAATACCTGTATTAATGTCTTAATGAGCTCAGCCACTTAGACCTAAAAGGTCTCTCAATGAAAGGAGAGTAATTGTTTTACATTTATTTATTTATTTTATCTATTTTTTTTATTTATCTATTTAAGACCAAGTCTTGCTCTGTCACCCAGGCTGGAGTTCAGTGGTGCTATCTTGGCTCCCTGCAACCGCTGCCTCCTGGTTTCAAGCGATTCTCCTGCCTCAGTCTCCCAAGTAACTGGGATTACAGGCACACCCCACTATGTCTGGCTAATTTTTTGTATTTTTAGTAGAGACAGGGTTTCACTATATTGGCCAGGCTGGTCTCAAACTCCTGACCTCATGATGTGCCCGCCTAGGCCTCACAAAGTGTTGGAATTATAGGCGTGAGCCACAGCGCAAAGCCTACTCTGCAGTTTTCAACACATGCCCTGCTCCCTCCCTCCTGCTCACCTCTCATAGTCCACAGAATCTATTGTTCCCGTATTTATTTCCATGTGTGCTCAGCGTTTAACTCCCATTTATAAGTGACGACATGTGGTGTTTAGTTTTCTGTTCCTCTATTAATTTGCTTGGATTATGGCCTGCAACTGCATCCATATTGCTGTAAAAGACACGATTCATTCTTTTTTATGGCTCTGTAGTATTCCATGGTATATATGTACCATATTTTTTAAATTCTGTCTACTATTGATGGGCACCCTGGTTGAATCCATTTCTTTGCTATTGCAAATAGCACAGGGATGAACATATGAATGCATGTGTCTTTTTAGTAGAATGATTTATTTTCCTTTGAGCATATACCCAGTAATGGGACTGCTGGGTCTAACCGTAGCTCTGTTTTAAATTCTTTCAGAAATCTCCAGGCTGTTTGTCGGAGTGGCTGGACTAATTTAAATTCCCTCCAATAGTGTATAATTTTTTCTATCTTGCCACAACCTTGCCAGGATAGGTTGCTTTTTAATTTTCTAATATTAGCGATTCTGAGGGGTATGAGATGGTATCTCATTGTGGTTTTGATTTGCATTTCTCTATGGTTAGTGAAGTTGAGCATTTTTTCACGTTTGTTAGCCACTTCTATATCTTCTTTTAAGAAGTGTCTGTTAATTTCTTTTGCCCATTTTTTAATTGGGTTATTTGGTTTTTGCTTGTTGATTTGTTTAAGTTCCCTGTAGATTCTGAATATTAGACCTTTATATCGGATACATTGTTAATATATTCTCCCATTCTGTAGGTTGTCTGTTTACTGTGTTAATATTTTCTCTTGCTGTGTAGAGCTCTTTAGTTTAATTAGGTCTCACTTGCATATTTTGATCTTTATTACAACTGCATTTGGGGACTTAACCAAAAATTCTTTGCCAAGGCCAATGTCAAGAAGAGGATATCCTAGGTTGTCTTTTAGGATTTTTAGTTTGAGGTCTTACATTTAAAGATTTGATCAATTTTTAGATTCTTTTTGTATATGGTCTAGCTTTGATCTTCTGCATATGGCTAGCCAGTATCCCAGCACTATATTTATTGAATAGGGAGTCCTTTCTCCATTGCTGGTTTTCCATCAGCTTTGTCAAAATTCAGATGGTTGTAGGTGTGCAGCTTTATTTCTGAGTTTTCTATTCTGTTCCATTGGTATATATGTCTTTTTTTTCCCCACCAGTATCATGCTGTTTTGAATACTGTAGCTTTATAGCATGGTTTGAA
>NW_022438894.1:0-11604 GCF_009761245.1 Sapajus apella
ACACACACACACACACACACACACACACACACTAGCTGCTTGGCCCTGGCAGAGTCAGGATCCAGAATCGGGAGACTTGGGCTTGTTGTGCTTGCTTTACTGTTTCAAAACGCACATCCTGGGTCCCAAGTCTACAAATGCTGATCCACAGGTCTGGAGGATGGCCCGGTAATATGCATTTGCTTCAAGGTCACATTTGGATGTGACTCAGATACAAAGACTCAGATTCAGTCTTCGACACTTTAAGAAGCCCAGATCCAGGATTACCTTAGGCTCATGGGCTTCTTTGCTTAATAAGATATTTTTTAGCAGGGTCCAGCTTTTGGCCTGGAAACATGGATTTTTTTTCTGGAATTTTGTTGATAGAGGAAGGTAAGTCTTCTTACCTGTACGATGACCTTGGCATCAAACTGTGGCAGGTGATGAAGACCGCACACCCTGCTGAGGGGGGAGGATCGCTTGAGCCCTGGAGGTTAAGGCTGCAGTGAACTGTGATTGCAGCACTGCGCTTCAGTGTGGGCGACACAGAAGGACCCTGTCTCAAAACAACAACAAAACAGATACCTGTATTCATTCATTTAACCAGGGACCGTCTACAAGCACTGTGTAAGTTCAGACTCGGGTCAGGTTGCTGTGACAAAGATGGCTAAAATTACAGAGGTTTGAGCAACTTGGAAGTTGATTTCTCTGCCATATGACGCATGGAAGACAGCCCAGGGTGGATAGGGTGTCCTGGCGATGTCGGGAACTCAAGTGTTTGCATATTTTTGCTCTATCATCCTCCTGTGCATTTTCCATCTCAACAGATTGAGGCAGCTGCATTAACTCCGGTCATCACATCTGCCTTCCAGCCAGGTATAGAGAAGGAAGGCAAGCAGGAAGGAGAACCTTCTCTTCCTAAAACAGCAGCTTTATTGACAGATAATTCAAACACCATGAAATGTACAATTAAATGTTTTGTAGTGTATTTACAGAGTTGTGCAACCACCTCCACAATCGACTTTAGAACATTTTCATCACTCCAAAAGGAAACCCCACACCTATTAGCAGTTCTTCCCCATTTCCACTCAATGCCCTCAGCCCTAAGCAATTACTCATTTACTTTCTGTCTTATGGGTTCACCTGTTCTGGGCATTTCATACCAATTGAAACACTATATGTTCTTTGGTGAATGTCTTCTTCCACTTAGCATAAGATTTTAAAGATGTATCCATGTCATAGCATGTATCAGTACTTCATTCCTTTTTATTGCTGAACAATATTCCATTGTATGGATGTACTACATTTAATTTACCAGTTGATGGACATTTGACTGGTTTGCACTTGTTGGCTATTGTGAATAATGCTGCTATGAACATTTGTGTATAAGAAGTTTTTGTGTAGACATGTGTTTTCATTTCCTTTGGGTCTATACTGATAAATGAAATTGCTGAGTCAAATAGGAACTCCATGTTTAACATTCTTTTTTTTTTTTTTTTTTTTTTAACGAGACAAAGTCTTCCACTGTTGCCCAGGCTGGAGTGCAGTGATGTAATCTTGGCTCACAGCAACCTCTGCCTCCTAGGTTCAAGTGATTCTCTTGTCTCAGCCTCCTGAGGGTCTGGGATTACAGGCGGATGTCACCATGCCTGGCTAATTTTTGTATTTTTAGTAGAAATGGGATTTCACTGTGTTAGCCAGGCTGGTCTCAAACTCCTGACGTTAGGTGATCTGCCTACTGTGGCCTCCCAAAATGCTGGGATTACAAGTGTGAGCCACCACGCCTGGCCGTACCGGTTTTCTTATGAAATTTGATCATCTATTTTATTTGAAAGAGCCAAAAGCCAAGATACTCTTGAAGAACAAAATAGATAAGTTACTGTACCAGACATCTAGCAGATAACTAGAGAGCTGTAGTAATTAAGACAGACTAGTTCACACAATTACACAATGATAGCCAAATTAAATAATGACACAAAATAAAGAGGCCAGAAGCCAGCTCTCCTTTACATAGAAATTCGATTCATGACTGAATTGTAATTGCAGATCTGTGAAGAAATGATGGGCTCCCATAAGTATCAGGAAAATTCTTATCCTTATGGGGAAAAAGGGAGTCAGGGCTCTTCATCATACCATAGAAAAAATTTGACTTTAAATGCTTAAATGTGAAAAATTAAAACTGTAAAAGTTTTAGAAGAAAATATCTATCATGAGAATGATTTTTTAAGCTCAGAAAGTGAAATAAATACAGAAAAGTGCTGATGGATATAACTACTGTACTTGTTTGCTATTGCTGCATAACCAATCCTCAAATTTAGCAGTTTAAAACCATCTGTCAGCTCGTGGATCTGTGAGGCAGAGACCCAGGCGCGGTGTGGCTGGGCTTTCCACTCTGGTCTTGCCAGCTTCAATCAAGGTGCGGGCAGGGCTGTGTTCTCACCTGGAGCCCTGAGTCCTCGTTCACTTTCACATGCTTGTGGCAGATTTAGCTCCCTCTAGTTGTAGGATGGAGGCCCCTGGGTCTCAGTTCCTGGAGGGCATCTGTACTGCCACTGCCAGGTAGCCTCCATCTTCAAAGCCAGCTTTGGCCAGGCACAGTGACTCACTCACTGCCTATAATCCCAGCACTTTAGAAGGCCAAGGGTGGGCAGATCACTTGAGGTCAGGAGTTCAAGACCAGCCCAGCCAGCATGGCAAAACCCTGTCTCTATTAAAGAAAATACAAAAATTACCCGGGCATGATGGCATGTGCCTGTAGTCCCAGCTACTCGGGAGGCAGACGCGCAAGAATTGCTTGGACCCAAGAGGCAGAGGTTGCAGTGAGTGGAGATTGCACCAGGGCATGCCAGCCCTGGTGACAGAGCAAGACCGTGTCTCAAAATAAATAAATAAATAAAAGCCAGCCAGATTTGCTTGCCCGGTTTTTCCTGCACTTTGAAACTCTGAAGTTTTCTGTCTCTGGTCTCTAGGCCCCAGATTGAAGGGACCATGTGATGAGGCTGAGCCCACCTAATCTCCCTCTTGATTAACTCTTATGCAACCAATTAGTAACCCTCGTTACTCCTGCAAGATTCCTTTTGCCGTACATGCCACATGATCACAGAAACAATATCCTGCTATATGCACAGGTTCTGTCCACTCTTCAGGGGGCATCATAAAAGGGTGTGGGTCATGAGAATTCTGCCTACCACAGTTACATTATAATTAATAGCTTCTGTTTTTCAAATGACACTATAAGAAAATGAAAGGCGGCCAGGTGCAGTGGCTTATGCCTGTAATCCCAGTACTTTGGGAGGCCAAGGCAGGTAGACCACTTGAGGTCAGGAGTTTGAGACCAGCCTGGCCAGCATGGTGAAACCTCATCTCTACTAAAAATACAAAAATTAGGGGGGTGTGGTGGCGCACACCTGTAGTCCCAGCTACTCGGGAGCCTGAGGCATGAGAAACACTTCAATCTGGGACATGGAGGTTGCAGTGAGCTGAGATCACGCCACTGCACTCCAAACTGGGCAACAGAGTGAGACCCTGTCTCAAAAAAGAAAGAAAAGAACATGAAGGAAGTGAAAGGGCAAGCTACAGAATGGGCTATAAGACTTACAATACACATAAGTGATAAAGGAGTTCTTTCTAGAATACGTATTTTATTTATTTATTTAGAGACGATGTCTCACTCTGTCACTCATGCTGGACTGCAGTAGTGCAATCGTGGCTCACTGCGGCTTTGACCTCCTAGGCTCGTGATCCTCTAATCTCAGCCTCCCAAGTAGCTGGGACTACAGGCACATGACACCATGCTCAGCTAATTTGTACATTTTTATAGAAACAGGGGTCCCACTGTGATGCCCAGGCTGGTCTCAAACTTTTGGGTTCAAATGATCCTCTTAACTCAGCCTCCCAAAGTGCTGGGATTACAGGTATGAGCCATTGCATCTGGCCAAGTATATATATTTTAAATCTTACATATTAATAAGAAAAAAGACAGAACAATAGAAAAAGAGACAAATGAAATAAACATATCTTCCCAGAAGAAACTAAAAGTATCAACTAATGTTTGAACACGTGTTTTTAATTGTGAAAACATTCGGTGTCCAGTGCTTGGTCTTGTCTGCTGTGGGAGACCCAGGTGACTGCCACAGCCTTTGTTGCTCTGTGACCTGTGGGTGCCGGGAGATCCACAGAGAAGACATGGGGACATCCTAGAAGCGGGGAAATGAAGAGGGAAGAATGCAACCACACATGGACGGATGGTCTTTTCCATAACATAACCCCCCCCACTCAGGCTCAAATTCCAAAGAGAATCATATATAAGTTAATTTCTGTCTCCCTGGTTGAACATTCTCCCTAATCACCACTTGCTGCTTCTCAAAGGAATTGTCTACCTTTGCTATCTCCTCCTTACCTATGAAAGAGTGTATATCAGCTTCTGTACCCCATCAGGAGGTTGGGAAATCACTGATTCTCCCCCGCCCTATACATTAATAACTTTGTATGCCTTTTCTTCTATTAAAAATAAATGAAAACTCAGTAAGACAACATTTTACCCCACTATATTAGCAAACCTTTAAAAACCTGACAATATCAAGCCTTTCCAGGGAATCGTAGTGTTACCAGTGGTGAATTTGTATGGGACTGCAGCAACCTCAGTTCTTGCCTCCTCAGAAGAAAGAATTTGACCAAGGGGCATAATAAGGCAGAGTGAGAGACCGAAGCAAGTTTTAGAGCAGGAGTGAACGTTTACGTAAAAACTTTAGAGCGGGAATGAAAGGATGTAAAATACACTTGGAAGAGGGCCAGGTGGGTGATTTCACAGATCAAGTGCACTGTTTGACCTTTGACTTGGGTTTTCACATGTTGACATAGTTCCAGGGTTTTACATCCCTTCTCCCCTGATTCTTCCCTGGGGCTGGGCTGTACACACGTGCAATGGCCCTCTGGCAGCTGGGAGGTGAGCACGCAGTGTGTTTCCTGGAGTTGTGCGCATGCTCACTTGAGGCATTCTTCCCCCACCACTTGAGTGTCCCTGGGAGTTAAGCTCCACCATTTTGCCTCTTAGTGTGCATGCTTGAGCTCACTCTCCCAACTCCTGAGATCTTACCGGGAAGCTGCTGATCACCAATTTCAAGTTTTTTCTATCTATTGGGAGACTGCTTTTCCCTGGTGCAGGCTGCAACCAGTTATTAGAGACAGTTTAACAATCGCCTGACCATCACCTGATGGTTGCCTGACCCTCCTGGTGGGGGTGGATCCCTGTCCTGTCCTGCTCATGTCTGACTAGTTACCTGTAACAATCAGAACTCACATACTTGTGATGTGAGTTTAAATTGGTGCAACCTCTTTGGGTAACAAATTGGGATGATCTATAAAGTTGGAAATATACACCCTCTACAACCCAAGAGTTTCATTCCTGGGTATGTAATTGACAGAAATGCGTGCATGGCTGGTTACAGCGGCTCACACCTATAATTTCAGAACTTTGGGAATCCAAGGCAGGAGGATTGCTTGATCCCAGGAGTTCGAAACCAGCCTGGGGAACATGGCAAAACCTCACCTCTACAAAAATACACAAAAATGAGTCGGGCATAGTGATAAATGCCTGTCGTCTCAGCCACTCAAGAGGCTGAGGTGGGAGGAGCAATGGAACCCAGGAGATCTGGTGACAGAATGAGACCCTGTCTCAAAAAGGAAAAGAAGGAAGAAGGAGGAGGAGGAGGAGGAGGAGGAGGAGGAATCCATGCACATGGATGCCCAAGCCAGAAAAACAAACCTGGAGACAATGACAAATAATTTAAATGTCCACAAGCCGTAGGATGTTGTAAATAAGTTACATAATAATGTGTCATAAATTGTAGAATACTTTACAGGTAATGACATGGTTCTATTTCTTAAAGTTGGTGGAAACTATGACACATGTGTTTGTTTCACTCTTCCTTCAAGAAGTCTTTCCAAACACTCTGTCCCTTCCCCTGACCGGAAGTCAGAGGCAGACAGGCGCTTAAAGATCAGGAACTCAGCCCTCGGCTTCACCAACAAGGGGATGAGGGAAGGAGACACATGTCAGGGCTGCCCTTGAAACCCTCCTCTTGGTCTGCATAGGATGCCCTCCTCTTTTCCTTCTCATACCCATCTGCCAACATCCTCTTCATCTTTTAAGGCCCTTCCTCTGGATCCTTAGAGACCACACTGGTCCATCTACCTGTTGAGAAAACTCAAGTTCAGAGAGGCTGAAGGATGAGCTTAAGGCATGCAGTCTTTAAGACGCAGCCTTGGCTCTCTGGAATCTATGTTCTCTTTAACAGCAGCATCCAGGGCTCATTTATGTCTGTACCTGTAGCACTGTTGATGACAGTTCCTTATAAACAGGAGGTGCTCAATAAATGCCATCTCCTCCCTCCTGATCTTTACTGAGTTTAAAAAATAGCTTTGTAAAACTATGGCTACTTTGATGTTGCTAACATAGAAATAACCGGCAGATGGCAGCATTTAGCTTTCCCAACTCTTAAGTTTGCAATTGCTAGTTTAAGGCCAGAATAGTTGGTTTTTCTTTTCCATTCTCCAAACTCTGCTGTTGTCAGAGCCTGCCAACTACCCACTGCTCCCACCGAAAGCCTTATCCTACTACCCCTTTGCTGAAAAAGCATCTTGAGCATCTGCAGAAGCTCCAGTTTGATACCTGGTGGCAAGAGGGGGCACAATGACATGTAATGAGAGCGTGAAAGCTTTTTTTCCTTTTTTTGTTTTTTTTTTTTTTTTTTTTTGAGGCAGAGTCTCACTCTGTAGCCAAGGCTAGAGTGAAGTCGTGTAGTCTCGGCTCACTGCAACCGCCACCTCCTGAGTTTAAGCAATTCTCCTGCCTCAGCCTCCCAAGTAGCTAGGATTACAGGTGTGTGCCACAACACTTGGCTAATTTTTTGTATTTTTAGTAGAGGTGAGGTTTCAGCATGTCGGCCAGACTGGTCTCAAACTCCTGACCTCAGGTGGTCCACCCATCTCGGTCTCCCAGCATGCTAGGATTATGGGCATAAGCCACTGTGCCCAGTTGAACATGACAGCTTTTCCCCTCCACAGAGCTCAATGAAATGCTGGTTCTCACAAAAGCGCTGAAATACCCTGGGCAGCAAGGGTAGCAAAGGCATCTTAGGGTTCTGCCTTTCAGCTGGATAGACAGACTCCAAGAGGCAAAATGATGAACTCAAAATTCACAGCAAGTTGAGATTTTCTGACTTGTAATCCCGTGCACCCGCCTGTGTTAGTTTTCAAAGGTGAAATCTACCCTGAAGCTATGTCAGCCTGTATGTACAGAAAGGAGACCAGAAAGTTTTTTAAAAACTCAAAATGCTATATTGTAAATAATCAAGGAACAGCAGAGAAAAGAGTGTGGGGGCTCAGAGGAGCAGACCGCACTAATTTCGGGGTTGGGGAGGGTGAGAAATTATGGCGTCAGAAAAGAGTTGTTGAAAACAGGGGAGCTCTCACCCATAAAAACAGTCAAGACATGCACAAGAAAAGAAGCAATGGTGGAAATTCTAGATCAGGATGGCAAACGTATGGCTTGGGGCTGCTACTCTCTTTCACCCTCCCCTGCCCCCTGGCCCCCATACCCATGACAGACATTGGTAATCGATCATGGGATTATTTCCCCTTGAGCTCAGGGCCTGCTCAGAATCCATTGTGTACAGTGCGCCAGGCTCCCTCTACCAGAGGGAGATGGCACCAGAGGAAGCTTGTTGTTCCCCCTCACCCTGCCCTATTGCCGCTCTGGTGGGCACAATTTATTGTGCACTTACTGCGTGCCAGGAGTTGTGCTGAGCTCTTTACACACACCTTCCATTTAATCCATTTACCACATTCTCGGGAGTTAGGCATCCTTCCAGTTTTACATATAGGGAAGAGTGGGTGCAGAGGTGTTAAAAGCCTCATAATGGCAGAGCCAGGATTTACATCCAAGCCCATCTGTCTCCAAAGCCCAGGCTCAGAAACTGCTAGATAGGTGAGCTAAGCCAGTATGGAAGAAAGCCTGTGGTCTGCATCTTGTTTAGACCTGAAGGTCAAGACCAACTAGGCTGCAGTGGAGCCTGACGTCCGGAGAACGGAGGACAGTAAAGATGCTTTTGTTTGCTCATTCATTCGTCAACACATGTTGATTAAGTCCTTGCTACATGCCAGCCACCTTGTAGATGCTGGGGGTATAGTGGTCAAACAAGAGAGACAAAATCCCTCACCCTCAATCAGGGGAGACTAACAAATAAGTCAGTCAAATGTGTTACATGTCAGGTGACGTATGTGCTAAGGGGAACAATAAAGGCTGGGAGTGGTGGAGAGAGCCACATGGAGCTATACGGGGCTAGGCCTAGGCGATAAGGGAAGGGATGACTCAGGAGCCTGAGCTTCTTGGAGTGACTGATGCATATAGAGATAAAGGCGTAAGGAGATGGGTCCTGATGCTCTCAGAGCAAATAATGATGGTGAGGTGTCTGTGGTGGGGGAGGAAGAAGGGACTGTAGGAACACATGGAGTTCCAGGGGCCTTCTTCACTCTGACAGTGACAGTGTGGCCGAGGGAGGGGCAGCCTTACCCAGAATACCCCCAGCTCCTGGGCTCCCTCCTTACCCTGGCAGATGTGGGATGGAGGCAGAAAGCCCCACTCATGCGTCATACATTTTTTGAGCATCTAATGAAATAAATTTCGCCAGGTGCAGTGACCCATGCCTGTAATTCCAGCACTTTGGGAGGCTGAGGCGGGTGGGTCACCTGAGTTCAGGAGTTTGAGACCAGCCTGGCCAACATGGTGAAACCCATCTCTACTAAAAATACAAAAATTATCTGGGCGTGGTGGTGTGTGCCTGTAGCCCTCACTACTCGGGAGCCTGAGGCAGGAAAATTGCTTGAATCTGGGAGGCAGAAGTTTCAGTGAGCTGAGATCATGTCACTCCAGCCTGGGCAACAGAGTGAGACTTCGTCTCAAGTAAAATAAAACAAAATAAAATAAAATAAATAAAATAAAATAAAATAAAATAAGTAAACGCATGATATGTTTGACCAAAAAAAAAAAAAAAAACAAAGGCCAGGCATGGTGGCTCACGCCTGTAATCCCAGCACTTTGGGAGGCCAAGGTGGGTGGATTACCCAGCTAGTCAGGACGCTGAGGCAGGAGAATTGCTTGAACCCAGGAGGCAGAGGTTGCAGTGAGCTGACATCATACCACTGCACTCCAGCCTAGGTGACAAGAGCGAAACTCCATCTCGAAAATAAATAAATAAGGCCAGGCATGGTGGCTCACCTGTAATCCCAGCACTTTGGGAGGTCAAGGTGGGCATATCACCTAAGGCCAGGAGTTCAAGACCAGCCTGGCCAACATGGAGAAACCCTGTCTCTAGTAAAAAATACAAAATTAGCTGGGTGTGGTGGCAGATGCCTGTAATCCCAGCTACTCAGGAGGCTGAGACAGGAGATTCGCTTGAACCCAGGAGGCAGAGGTTGCAGTGAGCCGATTTCCCGCTATTGCACTCCAGCCTTGGCAATAAGAATGAAACTCCATCTCAAAAAAAATAAATAAATAAAAATAAATTTCATTCTTCTGACCACTACCAGTATCCAGCCCCACTGAGGTGGGAGGCAGGTGTTCAGCACCTGGGCCCTCAGTTCCAGCAGGGCCATGAACAGGGACTTTTTGTGCCAGGAACAGTAGAAAATATGGCAACTATGTTCGCCACTATCAAGGAGGAACTTGGAGTTTCGTTGAAGGAGCAAAACTGTAACTGCCCAAGGGGGTTCACCGTGCCCTCTACCTAGACAGAACTGATTGATCAAGACAGGGGAATTGCAACAGAGAAGGAGCAGTTCACACAGAGCCGGCTATGCGGGAGACAGGAGGTTTATCATCACTCAAATCAGTCTCCTCGAGAATTCTGGGAGCTGAATTTTTAAGGATAACTTGGTGGGTGGGGGGAAGCCAGTGAGCCAGGAGTGCTGATTGGTCAGGGATGAAATCACAGGGAGTCGAAGCTGTCTTCTTGTGCTGAGTCAGTTCCTGGGTGGGGGCCACAAGCTCCCACGAGCCAGTTTTCCCATCTGGGTGGTTCCAGCTGATCCATCAAGCGCAGGTTCTGGAAAGTATCTCAAGCACTGATCCAGGAGCAGTTCAGGGAGGGTCAAAATCTTGTAGCCTCCAGCTTCGTGACTCCTAAACCACAATTTCTAATCCTGTGGCTAACGTTGGTCTAGTCCCCAGGCAAGAAGAAGGTCTGTTTTGGGAAACGGCTGTTACCATCTTTGTTTAAACTACAAAGTTTCTCCCAAAGTTAGTTCAGCCCATGCCTGGGAACAAAGACAACTTGGCAGTTAGAAGCAAGATGGAGTCAGTTAAATTAGCTCTCTTTCACTGTCTCAGTCATAATTTTGCAAAGGCAGTTTCCGAGTGACTATCCGTGAGCTTGTAAAATAACCCAGGATGCCTGTCTTCACAGCACATAGCCTACTGTGTGCCCAAGTTGATCAATCAACTTGATGGAAAGACCAAAAGAAAATGGCCTTGCCCTGCTAGGGAGTCTTCAGGTCTTCCTTAGGGTGCATGAGCAACATGGATGGGAATGGAGGAGGAGGGGAAAGAAAAGACACCCTCCGTAATTGGGACAGAGTTCAGAACTCTTAAGGCCAATTCTTCCATGCTGCCTGGCCCCACCTCCCCCAGAGACTTCTGGTACTTTATGGGAGGCTTCCTTGCGGCTACCCTGGAGCTATGAATGGGCCTGCCTTGGATAAATTTCCCTCTAGGTGCTCTCTACCTGGGGTGTGTGAAGTAGTATCCACCCTAGAAGTAGTATCCACCATGAATTGGGTGAGTAATTACATGTGTGCACATGTGTGAATATATGGACCCATGCATATGTGTTCACAGTTTTCTTCAAATGCCCCCAAGATATGTATGCCAGTTACCAACTTATTACTTCTCAGCTCCGTATTTACCCACCAATACCTGCTCTGTGATCATGGACAGGATTCCCATGAGCATTTCTCCTCTACAGTGAGCATGATGTGATGCTTTCTCAGTGGAGGGTGCTGAGAGAACAGTGCAGGTAGAAGGAACTTCTCTTCCTGAGTCTGGCTGGTGTGAGGACATCCAGTGGTGCTCTGCCCCAGTCATGTGCCCGGAAGGTCCCAGGCAGTCAGCCTGGCATGGTGATCACCTTCTTAGTACCCTCCCACCACAGGTACCACGTGATCCCTGCCTCCTGTCCATACTGGAGACCCAATCCTTCTACATGCCCATACTCTCAATCCAGCAATGTGGCTTGCATGGGCGGTGGAAGTTTGTTTCCTACTCGTCCAATAATTGCAGCCAGCTCTGGCCCATGCAACCCAGCAGATCTCTCTGCCATGTAGGGTGCTGCAATGATACTTTCTCCAACAATGTCTGATCTCCAGCTTGGAGAGATGCCCCATTCAAACACTGCCCTTCTTGGGTGCTCCTCCCCAGCTGTAGGGAGAATAGCACTATAGGATTCTCTTTAGGTCACATAGTTGCTCTTTTATCATAGCTGAATAATTCTTTATATTAAACTTCCATTGCATAAACCACTTGTGGTTTCTATCTCTTGATTGGACCTAGGCTGATACAGTACTTGTGGC
>NW_022438895.1:0-11585 GCF_009761245.1 Sapajus apella
TGCTACCCTCATATATCCCTTTAACTCTGCACGTTGAATATACACCTGGACAATCATTCTGCTAGATAACTCCGTTTTGGATTTAGAGCCAGATGTTTCTCATTACAACCTAAACTCACATTCACTCAGGAATATACAAACGCAGCTTTTAGAAGAAACGTTTTACTAACTCGCTGAAACTAAACAAAGATGCAACCTCCTAAGGTGAACGAACACACAGCAGAGCAGTTTGAAAGAGACGTTTCTCCTTTGCCTTAGACGCGAACTTACCGCTAATACTTATCTGCCTGAATATGACTGGAAATATCTCCTTCTAGCTTCTACAAACAAAGGGTTTCTGAACTGCTACATTCACACATCTGTTTATATCTGTACGTTGAATATACACATTGACAATAATTCTGCTACAGAGCTCCATTTTTGTTTTATTGCCAGACGTTTCTCATTACACTCTATACTCCCATTCACTCAGGGATATACAAACGCAGCTTTTAGAAGAAACGTGTTTCTAACTCGCTGAATCTAAAGATAGATGCAACTTCCTAAGGTGAACGAACACACAGCAGAGCACTTTGAAAGAGAGCTTTCTCCTGTGGTTTGGACGCGATCTTACCACTAATTCTTATGTGCCTGTACATGGCTGGAAATATCTCTTTCTAGATTCTCTAAAGAAAGGGTTTCTGAACTGCTACAGTCACACATCTGTTTAACTCTGTAATTTGAATACACACCTTGACAGTCATTCTGCTAGATAGCTCCGTTTTTGTATTAGAGCCAGAAATTTCTCATTACACCCTATACTCCCATTCACTGAGGCATATCCAATCGCAGTTTTCAGAAGAAACGTGTTTCTAAGTCGCTGAATCTCAACATAGATGCAACTTCCTAAGGTGAACGAACACACAGCAGAGCAGTTTGAAACAGATGTTTCTCCTGTGGTTTAGACTCAGTCTTACCGCTTATTCTTATGTGCCTCTATATGGCTGGAAATATCACTTTCTAGATTCTCCAAAGAAAGGGTTTCTGAACTGATACTTTCACACGTCTGTTTAACTCTGTAAGTTGAATTTACACCTTTACAATCAGTCTGCTGGATAGCTCTGTTTTTGTTTTAGAGCCAGATGTTTCTAATTACATCCTATAATCCCATTCACTCAGGAATACCCAAACGCAGATTTTAGAAGAAACGCGTGTCTAACTCTCTGAATCTAAATATAGATGCAACTTTCTAAGGTGAACGGAAATGCAGCAGAGCAGTTTGAAAGAGACGTTTCTGCTGTGCTTTATATGCGATTTTACCGCTAGTTCTTAGGTAGCTGTATATGGCTGCAAATATCTCTTTCTAGATTCTAGAAGGAAAGGATTTCTGAACTGCTACATTCACACATCTCTTTAACTCTGTAAGTTCAATTTACACCTTTACAATCATTCTGCCAGATAGCTCCGTTTTTGTTTTAGGGACAGATATTTCTCATTACACCTATACTCCCATTCACTCAGGAATATGCAATCCCAGCTTTAGAAGAAACGTGTTTCTAACTCGCTGAAACGAAAACTACATGCAACTTACTACGCTGAACGAACACCCAGCAGAGTAGTTTTGAAGAAACGTTTCTCCTGTGGTTAAGACGCGATCTTCCCACTAATTCTTAAGTGCCTGTAAATGGCTGGGAATATCTCTTTCCAGATTCTACAAAGAAAGTTTTTCTGAACTGCTACACTAAAACATCTGTTTATCTCCGTAAGTTGAATATACACCTTGACAGTCATTCTGCTACATAGCTCCGTTTTTTTTAAGAGCCAGATATTTCTCATTACACTATACTCCCATTCACTAAAGAATATCCAAACGCAGCTTTTTGAAGAAACGTTTTTCCAACTCACTGAATCTAAGCATACATGCAAC
Organism: Sapajus apella; assembly: GCF_009761245.1. Lineage (NCBI taxonomy): Eukaryota > Metazoa > Chordata > Mammalia > Primates > Cebidae > Sapajus > Sapajus apella. The sequence continues at coordinate 1,907 of NW_022438895.1, forward strand.
TTCCTAAGGTGAACGAACACACAGCAGAGAATTTTGAAACAGACGTTTCTGCTGTGGTTAAACACGATCTTACCGCTAATTCCTATGTGTCTGTATATGGCCGGAAATATTTCTTTGTAGATTCTCGAAAGAAAGGGTTTCTGAACTGCTACATTCACATATCTGTTTAACTCTGTAAGTTGAATTTACGCCTTGATAATCATTCTGCTTTATAGCTCTGTTTTTGTTTTAGAGCCAGATATTTCTCATTACGCCCTATACTCCCATTCACTGAGGAATATCTAAACGCAGCTTTTACAAGTAACGTGTTTCTAACTCGCTAAATCTAAATATAGATGGAACTTCCTAAGGTTAACCAACACACAGCAGAGCAGTTTGAAAGACACTTTTCTCCTCTGGTTTAGACGTGATCGTCGAGTTAATTCTTATGTGCCTGGATATGGCTGGAAATATCTCTTTCTAGATTCTCAAAAGAAAGGGTTTCTGAACTGCACACTCACACATCTGTTTAACTCTGTAAGTTGAATATACACCTTGACAGTCATTCTGCTACATAGCTCCGTTTTTTTTTAGAGCCACATATTTCTCATTACACACTATACTCCCATTCACTCAGGAATATCCATACGCAGCCTTTAGAAGAAAAATGTTTCTAACTCTCTGAATCTAAACATAGATGCAACTTCCTAAGGTGAACAAACGCAGCAGAGCAGTTTGAAAGAGACGTTTCTCCTGTGGTTTAGACACGATCTTACCGCTAATTCTTATGAGTCTGAATACGGCTGGATATATCTCCTTCCAGATTCTCCAAAGAAAGGGTTTCTGAACTGCTACGTTCACACTTGTGTTTAACTCTGTACGTTGAATTTACACCTTCACAATCATTCTGCTACATAGATCCGTTTTTGTTTTAGAGCCAGATATTTCTCATTACACCCTATACTCCCATTCACTGAGGAATATCTAAACGCAGCTTTTACAAGTAACGTGTTTCTAACTCGCTAAATCTAAACATAGATGTAAGTTCCTAAGGTGAACGAACACTCAGCAGAGCAGTTTGAAAGACACTTTTCTCCTGTGGTTTAGATGCGATCTTAAAGCTAATTCTTATGTGCCTGGATATGGCTGTAAATATCTCTTTCTAGATTCTCCAAAGAAAGGGTTTCTGAACTGCACACTCACACGTCTGTTTAACTCTGTAAGTTGAATATACACCTTGAGAATCATTCTGCTAAATAGCGCCGTTTTTGTTTTAGAGGCAGATATTTCTCATTACACCATATACTTCCATTCACTCAGGAATATCCAAACGCAGCTTTTAGAAGAAACGTGTTTCTGACTCTCTGAATCTAAACATAGATGCCACTTCCTAAGGTGAATGAACACACAGCAGAGCAGTTTGAAAGAGACGTTTCTCCTGTGGTTTAGACACGATCTTACCGCTAATTCTTATGAACTTGAATATGGCTGGATATATCTCTTTCCAGATTCTCCAAAGAAAGGGTTTCCGAACTGCTGCATTCACAAATCTGTTTAACTCTGTCCATTGAATATACACCTTGACAATCATTCTGCTACATAGATCCGTTTTTGTTTTAGAGCCAGGTATTTTTCATTACACCCTATACTCCCATTCACTCAGGAATATCCAAACGCAGCTTTTAGCAGACACCTGTTTCTAACTCGCTGAATCTAAAGATAGATGCAACTTCCTCAGGTGAACGAACACACAGCAGAGCAGTTTGAAAGAGACGTTTCTACTGTAGTTTAGACGCGAACTTACCCCTAATTCTTATGAGCCTCTATATGGGTGGAAATATCTCTTTCCAGATTCTCCAAAGAAAGTGTTTGTGAACTGCTACATTCACACAACTGTTTATCTCTGTAGGCTGAATATCCACCTTGACAATGGTTCTGCTACATAGCTCCGTTTTGTTTTAGAGGCAGATGTTTCTCATTACAACCTATTCTCCCTTTCACTCAGGAATATCGAAACGCAGCTTTTAGAAGAAACGTGTTTCTAACTCGCTGAATCTAAACATAGATGCAACTTCCTAAGGTGAATGAACACACAGCAGAGAAGTTTGAAACAGACGTTTCTCCTGTGGTTGAGACGCGATCTTACCGCGAATTCTTATGAGCCTGTATATGGCTGGAAGTATCTCCTTCCAGACTCTCCAAAGAAAGGGTTTTTGAACTGCTACATTCACATATGTCTTTAACTCTTTAAGTTGAATATGCAACTTGACAATCATTCTGCTGCATAGCTCCGTTTTTGTTTTAGAGACAGATGTTTCTCATTACACCCTATACTCCCATTCTCTCAGGAATATACAAACACAGCTTGTAGAAGAAACGTGCTTCTAACTCGCTAAATCTAAACATAGATGCAAGTTCCTAAGGTGAACGAACACTCAGCAGAGCAGTTTGAAAGACAGTTTTCTCCTGTGGTTTAGACGCGATCTTAAAGCTAATACTTATGTGCCTGGATATGGCTGTAAATATCTCTTTCTAGATTCTCCAAAGAAAGGGTTTCTGAACTGCACACTCACACGTCTGTTTAACTCTGTAAGTTGAATATACACCTTGAGAATCATTCTGCTAAATAGCGCCGTTTTTGTTTTAGAGGCAGATATTTCTCATTACACCCTATACTGCCATTCACTCAGGAATATCCAAACGCAGCCTTTAGCAGAAACGTGTTTCTAACTCGCTGAATCTTAACATAGATGCCACTTCCTAAGGTGAATGAACACACAGCAGATCAGTTTGATAGAGACGCTTCTTCTGTGGTTTAGAGGCGATCTTACCCCTAATTCTTACGAGCCTGTGTATGGCTGGAAATATCTCTTTCCAGATTCTCCAAAGGAAGGGTTTATGAACTGCTACATTCACACATCTGTTTTACTGTAGAAGTTGAATATACACCTTGAGAATAATTTTTCTAGATAGCTCCGTTTTTCTTTTAGAGCCAGATCATTCTAATTATAGCCTATACTCCCATTCACTCAGGAATATCCAAACGCAGCTTTTGGAAGAAACTTGTTTTTAACTCGCTGAATCACAACAAAAGTGAAACTTCCTAGGTGAACGAACACACAGCAGAACAGTTTGGAAGAGACGTTCCCCCTGTGGTTTAGACGCGATCTTACCGCTAATTCTTATGTGCCTGTGTATGGCTGGAAATATCTCTTCTAGATTCTCCAAAAAAGGGTTTCTGAACTGCCACATTCACCCATCTGTTTAACTCTGTAAGTTGAATATACACCTTGACAATCATTCTGCTTGATAGCTCCGTATTTCTTTTAGAGCCAGATGTTTCTCATTACACCCTATACTCCCATTCACTCAGGAATATCCAAACGCAGCTTAAAAAATAAATCTGTTTTTAACTCGCTGAAGCTAAATATAGATGCAACATCCTAAGGTGAACGAACACACAGAAGAGCAGTTTGAAAGAGACGTTTCTCCTGTGGTTTACACGCGATCTTACCGCTAATTCTTCTGTGCCTGTATATGGCTGGAAATATCTCTTTCTACATTCTCCAAAGGAAAGGTTTCTCAACTGCTGCAATCACACAGCTGTTTAATTCCTTGACGATCATTCTGCTAGATAGGTCTTTTTTTTATTAGTGCAAGATATGTCACATTACAACCTATACTCCCATTCACTCAGGAATATCCAAACGCAGCTTTTAGATAGAAACGTGTTTCTAACTCGCTGAATCTAAACATAGATGCAACTTCTTAAGGTGAACGAACACACAGCAGAACCGTTTTAAAGAGACGTTTCTCCTGTGGTTTATATACGATCTTACCGCTAATTCTTATGTGCCTGTATATGCCTGGAAATATCTCTTTTCGATTCTCCAAAGAAAGGGTTTCTGAACTACTACATTCACACATCTGTTTAACTGTGTATGTTGAATATACACCTTGACAATCATTCTGCTAGATAGCTCCGTTTTTGTATTAGAGCCAGATATTTATCATTACACCCTATACTCTGTTTCACTCAGGAATATCCAAACGCAGCTTTTAGAAAAAACGTGTTTCTAACTCGTTGAATCTAAATATAGATGCAACTTCCTAAGGTGAGCGAATACACAGCGGAGAAGTTTGAAAGACACGTTTCTCCTGTGCTTTAGAGGCGATCTTACCGCTAATTCTTATGTGCCTGTATAAGGCTGGTAATATCTCTTTCTAGATTCTCCAAAGAAAGGACTTCTGAACTGCTACATTCACCCATCTGTTTAACTCTGCAAGTTGAATATACACCTTGACAACCATTCTGCTAGATAGCTCCTTTTTTGCTTTAGAGCCAGATGTTTCTCATTACACCCCATACTCCCATTCACTCAGGAATATCCAAACGCAAGTTTTATAAGAAAAGTGTTTATAACTCTCTGAATCTAAATATAGATGGAACTTCCTAAGGTTAACGAAAACACAGCAGAGCAGTTTGAAAGAGATGTTTCTCCTGTTGTTTAGACTCAATCTTACCACTAATTCTTATGTGCCTGTTCATGTCTGGAAATATCGCTTTCTAGAGTCACCAAACAAAGGGTTTCTGATCTGCTACATTCACATATCTGTTTAACTCTGTACGTTGAGTTTACACCTTCACATTAATTCTGCTAGATAGCTCCGTTTTTGTTTTAGAGCCAGATGTTTCTCATTACACCCTATAGTCACATTCACTCAGGAATATCCAAACACAGCTTTTAGAAGAAACGTGTCTCTAACACGCTGAATCTAAACGTAGTTGCAACTTTCTAAGGTGAACGAACACACTGCAGAGCAGTTTGAAAGACACGTTTCTCCTGTGCTTTATATATGTGGCTGTATAAGGCTGGAAATATCTCTTTCTACCTTCTCCAAAAATGGGTTTCTGAACTGCTACCTTCACATATCTGTTGGACTCTGTAAGTTAAATATACACCTTGACAATCATTCTGCTAGATAGCTCCGCTTATTCTTTAGAGCCAGATGATTCTCATTACACGGTATAATCCCATTCACTCAGGAATATACAAACGCAGCTTTCAGAAAGAACGTGTTTCTAAGTCGCTGAATCTTAATGTAGATGCAACTTCTTAAGGTGAACGAACACAGAGCAGAGCAGTTTGATAGAGAGGATTCTCCTGTGGTTAGACGTGATCTTACCACTAATTCTTATGTGCCTGTATATGGCTGGAAGTATCACTTTCTTGATACTCCAAAGAAAGGGTTTCTGAACTGCTACATTCACATATCTGTTTAACTCTGTAAGTTCAATATACACCTTGACAATCATTCTGCTAGATAGCTACTTTTTTGTTTTAGAGCCAAATATTTCTGATTACACCCTATACTCCCATTCACTCAGGAATATCGACACGCAGCTTTTAGAAGAAACGTGTTTCTAACTCGCTGAATCTACACATAGATTGAACTTCCTAAGGTGAACGAACACACAGCAGAGCAGTTTGAAAGAGACGTTTGTCCTGTGGTTTAGACGCGATTTTACCCCTAATTCTTATGTGCCTGCATATGGCTGGAAATATCACTTTCTAGATTCTTCAAAGAAAGGGTTTCTGAACTGCTACATTCACATATCTGTTTACGTCTGTAAGTTGAATATACACTTTGACAATCATTCTGCTAGATAGCTCCTTTTTTGTTTTGGAGCCAGATATTTGTCATTACACCCTATACACCCATTCACTCAGGAATATCCAAACGCAAATGTTAGAAGAAACGTGTTTATATCTCGCTGAACCTAAGCATAGATGCAACTTCCTAAGGTGAACGAACACGCAGCAGACTAGTTTGAAATAGATGTTTCTCATGTGGTTTACATGCAAACTTACAGCTAATTCTTATGTGCCTGTATATGGCTGGAAATATCTCATTCTACATTCTCCAAAGGAAGAGTTTCTCAACTGCTGCAATCACACATCTGTTTAATTCCTTGAAAATCATTCTGCAAGATAGCTCTTTTTTTTTATTAGAGCAAGATATGTCACATTACAACCTATACTCCCGTTCACTCAGGAATATCGAAACGCAGCTTTTAGATAGAAACGTGTTTCTAACACGCTGAATCTAAACATACATGCAACTTCCTAAGGTGAACGAACACACAGCAGATACGTTGTAAAGAGACGTTTCTCCTGTGATTTAGATATGATCTTACCGCTAATCCTTACGTGCTGGAAATATCTCTTTCTAGATTTTCCAAAGAAAGGGTTTCTGAACTGCTACGTTCACACATCTGTTTAACTCTGTATGTTGAATAAACACCTTAATAATCATTCTGCTAGATAGCTCCGTTTTTGTTTTAGAGCCAGATGTTTCTCATTACACCCTATACTCCCATTCACTCAGGAATATCCAAACGACGATTTTAGAAGAAACGTTTTTCTACCTCCTTGAATCTCAACATAGATGCAACATACTAAGGTGCACCAACACACAGGAGAGCAGTTTGAAAGAGATGTTTCCCCTGTGGTTTAGACTTGATCTTACCGCTAATTCTTATGTGCCTGTATATGGCTGGAAATATTTCTTTCTAGATTCTCCAAAGAGAGGGTTTCTGAACTGCTACATTCACATCTGTTTACCTCTGTAAGTTGAATTTACACCTTGACAATCATTGGGCTAGATAGCTCCGTTTTGTTTTAGAACCAGATATTTCTCATTACACCCTATACTCCCATTCACCCTGGAATATCCAAAGCAGCTTTTAGACGACACGTGTTTCTAACTAGCTGAATCTAAACATAGATGCAACTTCCTAAGGTGAACGAAAACACAGCAGAGCAGTTTGAAAGAGACGATTCTCCTGTTGTTTAGACGCAATCTTACCGTTAATTCTTATGTGCCTGCATATGGCTGGAAATATCTCTTTCTGGATTCTCCAAAGAAAGGGCTTCTGAATTGCTACATTCACACATGTTTAACTCTGCAACGTGAATATACACCTTGACAATCATTACGCTAGAAAGCTCCGTTTTTGTTTTAGAGCCAGATATTTCTAATTACAGCCTATACTCCCATTCACTCAGGAATATCCAAAAGCAGCTTTTAGAAGAAACGTGTTCCTAACTCGCTGAATCTAAACATAGATGCAACTTCCGAAGGTGAACGAACACACAGCAGAGCAGTTTGAAAGAGACGTTCCTCCAGTGGTTTAGACACGATCTTATGCTGATTCTTATGCGCCTGTATATACCTGGAAATATCTCTTTCTACATTCTCGAAAGAAAGGGTTTCTGAACGGCTACATTCACACATGTGTTTAGGTCTGTAAGTTGAATTTATACCTTTACAATCATTCTGCTATTTAGATCCGTTTTTGTTTAGAGCCAGATATTTTTCATTACACGCTATACTCTCATTCACTTAGGAATATCCAAACGCAACTTTTAAGAGAAAGGTGTTTCTATCTCGCTGAATCTAAACGTAGATGCAACTTCCTAAGGTGAACGAACACACAGCAGAGCAGTTTGAAAGAAATGTTTCTCCTGTGATTTAGACGCGATCCTACCACTAATTCTTATGCACCTGTATATGGCTGCAAATATCTTTCTAGATACTCCAATGAAAGGGTTTCTGAATTACTACATTCTCACATCTGTTTTACTGTGTAAGTTGTATTTACACCTTGACAATCATTTTGCTGGATAGCTCCGTTTTTGTTTTAGAGCCAGATGTTTCTCATTACACCCTTTACTCCCTTTCACTCAGGAATATCCAAAGCAGCTTTTAGACGACACGTGTTTCTAACTCGCTGAATCTAAACGTAGATGCAACTACATAAGGTGAACAAACACACAGCAGAGCAGTTTGAAAGAGACGTTCCTCCTGTGGTTTACACGCGATCTTACCGCTAATTCTTATGTTTCTGTATGTAGCTGGAAATATCTCTTTCTAGGTTCTCCAAAGAAAGGTTTCAGAACTGCTACATTCTCACATCTGTTTCACTCTGTAAGTTGAATATACACCTTGACGTTCATTCTGCTAGATAGGACCGTTTTTGTTTTTGAACAAGATATTTCTCAGTACAACATATACTCCCAATCTCTCAGTAATATGCAAACGCAGCGTTTAGAAGAAACGGGTTTCTAACTCGCTGAATCTCAACATAGATGCAACTTCCTAAGGTGAACGAACCCACAGCAGATCAGTTAGAAAGAGACTATTCTCCTGTGGTTTAGACGCGATCTTACCACTAATTCTCATGTGCCTGTGTATGGCTGGAAATATCTCTTTCTAGATTCTCGAAAGAAAGGGTTTCTGAACTGCTACATTCACACATCTGTTTACCACTGTAAGTTGAATATTGACCTTGACAAACATTCCTCTAGATAGCTCAGTTTTTGTTTTAGAGCCAGATGTTTCTCATTACACCCTATATTCCCATTCAATCAGAAATATCCAAACGCAGCTTTTAGAAGCAACGTGTTTCTAACTCGCTGAATCTAAACATAGATGCAACTTCCTAAGGTGAAGAAACACACAGCAGAGCAGTTTGAAAGATATGTGTCGCCTGTTGTTTAGGCGCGACCTTTCCGCTAATACTTATGTACCTGTATATGGCTGGAAATATCTCTTTCTAGATTCTCGAAAGAAAGATTTTCTGAACTGCTACATTCACACATCTATTTAACTCTGTAAGTTGAATATACACCTTGAGAATCATTTTACTAGATGGCTCCGTTTTTGTTTTAGCGCCAGATGTTTCTCATTAAACCCTATATTCCAATTCACTCAGGAATATCCAAACGCAGCTTTTAGAAGAAACGTGTTTCTACCTTGCTGAATCTAAACATAGATGCAACTTCCTACAGTGAACGAACACACAGAATTGCAGTTTGAAGGAGACGTTTCTCCTCTGGTTTAGACGCGATCTTACCACTAATTCTTATGCGGCTGCATATGGCTGGAAATATCTCTTTCTAGATTCTCCAAAGAAAGGGTTCCTGAACTGCTGCATTCACAAATCTCTTTAGCTCTGTAAGTTCAATATACACCTTGAGAATCATTCTGTTAGAGAGCTCCGTTTTTGTTTTAGAGCCAGATATTTCTCATTACACCCTTTACTCCAATTCACTCAGGAATATCGAAACGCAGCTTTTAGAAGAAACGTGTTTCTAACTCGCAGAATCTAAACATAGATGCAACGGCCTAAGGTGAACGAACACACAGCAGAGCAGTTTGAAAGAGACGTACCTCCTGTGGTTTAGACACGATCTTACCTCTACTTCTTCTGTGCTAGTATATGGCTGGAAATATCTCTTTCTAGATTCTCCAAAGAAAGGGCTTCTGAACTGCTACACTCACACATCTGTTTAACTCTGTAAGGTGAATATACACCTTGACAATAATTCTCCTAGATAGGTACGTTTCTGTTTTAGAGCCAGATGTTTCTCATTACACCCTATTCTCCCATTCACTCAGGAATATCCAAAAGCAGCTGTTAGAAGAAACGTGTTTCTAACTCGCTGAATCTCAACATAGACGCAACTTCCTAAGGTTAACGTACACCCAGCAGAGCAGGTTGAAAGAGACATTTCTCCTGTGGTTTAGACGCGATCTTACTGCTAATTCTTATGTGACTGTATATGACTGGAAATATCTATTTCTGGATTCTCCAAAGAAACTATTTCTGAACTGCTACCTTCACAAATCTGTT
>NW_022438896.1:0-11559 GCF_009761245.1 Sapajus apella
ACAACTAAGACAGTGAGTTATGGATTCAGACCATGGCTGGGTGCATGGCTCACTTACATGACTCATGATTGTGATTCTCACAGTTTGGCAGGCCAAGGTGTGTGGATCGCTTGAGGCTGGGAGTTCAAGAACAGCCTTGCTATGTTAGCAAGACCCCATCTCCACAGATAATTTGCTTTAAAAATTAGACAGCTGTGGTGACACATGCCTTTGGTCCCAGCTACTCAAGAGGTTGAGGTGATAGAATTAGTGCTTGAGCCCAGAAGGTTAAGGCAGCAGTGAGCCAAGTTGGCACATCTACACTCCAGCCTGGGTGACAGAACAGGACCTTTTCTCTTAAAAAAATTAGATTCAGACTACAACATCTGCAAGGCACCAGCATTTGAGAAGTTGCTTCTCTCCATGGTCTGGCATTGATTTCCATCCTGTTATTAGAAATGAATCAGTGCTCTCTAGGGAAGTAGCAAGCATCACTGGCACCTGCCCCATGTGCTGTGAAAATGCATACTATAAGAAGGAGTCAGACAGGACCTGAGTCACTCCATGATCCATGATTTCTGATAAAGGTGTCATGGTGGCCACAGGAAGCAAGACTGTTTTCCCCTTGTACATTGCAAGGGACTGGAGGTTGAAGGTGTGACCTGTGCTGTTGCCCCAGAATCTGGTACTTTCTCAGAGGCTCTTGTGATATCTGAACAACCACGCAGAAAATGTGAATTTGCTATTCTCCAAAACTATTGTGAAAAAATGCTTTGGGCTTGAATACCCCATCTCAGCTTTTATCTCACCAAGAAATCCTAGGCCACGCTTGTGCAACCCTCGACCTGTGGGCCACATGTGTTCCAGAACAGCTTTAAGTACAACCCAATACAAATGTGTAAACTTTCTTAAAACATTATGAGACTTTTTTGCAAATTTTCTTTTTAGCTCATCAGCTATCATTAGTGTTGGTGCATTTTATGCATGGACCAAGGCAACTCTTCGTCTTCGAATGTGGCCCAGGGAAGCCAAAAGATTGGCCAACTCTACCTAGGCTTTTCCAACTTAGCGCTTCTCAATTTCCCAGAGCAGACAGTGTGTCATATCAGTCTCCAAGGCCAGCAGGGCTTTTCCTCACAGACTGAAAACTATGGTCGCTAAAGTGTTCAAAAGTGATGATAACATATTCAAGACTTTTTTAGGGCTTGAGGATTCCAGCAAACATCTCTGCCATCTGTCTGCCTTAATTCCTGCTGTTTCCATTACTCCTGAAATTCTGATATCCTATCCCATGGTCAAAGCAACTGACTTCTGTGGATACTAGAGCTTTCTTTCTTTCTTTTTTTTTTTTTTTTTTTTTGGAGGCGGAGTCTGCCCGTCACCCAGGCTGGACTGCAGTAGCGTAATTGGCTCACTGCAACCTCCACCTCTTATGTTAAATGATTCTCCTGCTTTAGCCTCCCGAGTAGCTGGGATTATAGGCACCCACCACCACGCCCAGCTAATTTTTTTGTATTTTAATAGAGGCAGGGTTTCACCATGTTGATCAGGCTGGTCTCGAACTCCTGACCTCTAGGGATCCACCCGCATCGGCCTCCCAAAGTGCTGGGATTACAAGTGTGAGCCTGGCCTTGACCTGTTTTCTCAATGTGAAACAAAGTTGAAATCGCTTTCAATTTTAGTGTTAAGTGTTTTTGTTGTTGTTGTTGTTTGTTTGTTTGTTTGTTTTGTTTTTGGCTTACAACTTATTTGAAAAGTCATTAATTCAAGTGTGGCATGAATGGTATTATTTTAGGAATTAGATTAATGGGCTACCAGATCCCAGTATTTCCCACTTTACCAAATAAAATAAAATTCTATGGAATTCTGCTAGACCAAGACAGACCTTTCCATTGAGCAATAGTGACAAAGGAATCTAAATATGTGAAATAGTGGCATTTTACAAAATTTAATAATATTATAATAGAAAGATGGTCTCTCTACATTGCCCAGCCTGGTCTTGAACCCCTGGCCTCATGTCATTCTTTAGCCTTGGCCTCCCAAAATGCTGGGACTATAGGCATAAACCATCATGGTCGATGGTGACACTTTTGTCTTCTTCAAGGAAGACTTTAAAAGATTAGTTGGATAACCTTGTGGAAATTTTTATTTCTTAATGACTATTTTGAAACTATTTTAGAGGGATTGAGTGACTTTCTGTGAAATGCCAAGACTGGCTGCTCTGAGAGTTGATGAAAGAGAAGCCACTAAGGAAAGTCAGGAAAGCAGAGGGACACCTGCGCGATTGCAACTCTCATCTACTGGGTTTTAAGCAAATCTTCAGTGAATATGATTTACATTATTGGCGTTAGAGTGCAGTTGAAACATTTTCATAAATGTTAACGCTGGTCTTTTGAACATTTAGATTTCATGGAGCAATACGGTATATTAAAATGATTTAGCCAGTTACAGTGGCTCACACCTATAATTCCAGCACTTTACAAGGCCAAGGCTGGCAGATTGCTTGAGTCTAGGAGTTTGAAACCATCCTGGGCAACATAGTGAAACCTCATCTCTTCTAAAAATGGAAAAATTAACCAGGCGTGGAGGTCCATACCTGTAGTCCCTCCTACTCAGGAGGCTGAGCTTGGAGGATCAATTCAGCCAGGGGGGTTGAGGATGCAGTGAATCGAGATTATGCTCCTTCACTGCAGCCTGGGTTGAAAGAGTGAGACGGCATTTTAATGTTTCCTTATAAACTGCAGTTTTAGAATCAACTCTACATATTTCAATTGCTCCAAACATTTTCTTGGGGAACATGGTGTGAAGTGTGTTATATGGCTTCTGTAGTTCCACGTACAGACCTAAGCAGTATATTGCTAGGTGTATGGATATTTTCTGCAAGTCTGAGGTTTCTAGATCTAAGTTTTAGGAAAGTGTTTGTGCTTTTTATTTTTGGTTGCAAAATTAGAATTTTATTGCTGCAAGTAACAGAATATTTGACTTGCAGTGGCTAAGATAATAGAGATTTGTTTTTTTCAACATTAAGGAGTCCAGTGTTGTTTTAATGGCTCAGCAATGTCAAGCTTCTGGGTCAATTTTGTAAGGATTTTCTTAACTTGCACTGAGTGCCTGAGAGCTTTGATACAGGATTCTCAATGACAATGTCCAGTGCAGCAGCAGGGGGTGAAGATGTAACCAGAAGAAGAGTTAATCCCAAAAATGCCCTTGCAGAAACTTTTCAGTATGTCTCATTGGCCATAATTGGGTCACATGCCCATTTCCTAAAAAGTACTGGCTGGTTTGCAAAGTGACTCTCTGATGTTTAAAGCTTTTGTAATAGACAGACAGCTGCGCCAGCAAGAAAGAAAGAAGATGAAAGGGCTTCATAGGAAACCCACTCTCCCATCTTGTACTCTCATTGGAGCATCTACCCATTATTTTGGGGATTAGTAGAGTAATAATGCTCTATTCATAAACAATGCTTCAAATGCAGATTTATCTCCACCAACAAGCATTTTTTTTTACTCTCACAGAGATAAGAAAAACTGTGTATAAGTGACATAGTGAGAGAAAAAAAAGATCAAAAGCATGTGTCATTTATAACATGAACACCAGCATGCTAGAAAGCATTTCTAGGAAAGTAGTGATATACCTTTGTGCCCTAAGTTTCTAAGAGAGTATATTCCATGTTGAATAAACTCATGTTTGCTTTTCTCCTTTCCTTCCTGTTTACCTGGGTGCCCCATACTGTCCTGTCAAGCAGTGGCTTCTGAATAGCTCTGGTAGAAAACATTCTCACTTGAGTTGTAGATATGGCCCTCCCTAAAGAGGCTTTCTTCCCATTGAGTCCACTGCACACACCCATGATCTTCTGGTAGGATCTGTGTGTGGCAGGAGTTTGGGGCTTTAGTTGAAGTATATCTCACGTCATTTTCCCCAGAGAGATGTCCATTTGTGTAGCATAAAAATATTTCACCAACCCTTCCAGGAAAGGGGTTCTGGGCTGGACAAAACAGGAAGCCTCAGGGCTCCAGTATTTCTCCTCATTCCTGGCATCACAGGAATTAAGATTGTGCCTGTTATATTCCCTTCAGAGATGAAGTCTGGTGGGTCTTCCGTGAACTACTCTCTGAGTCAGTCTTGAAAATATTGCAAGACTTTTCTTTCTTGCTATTGGACTCTACCTTTCTTGCCTACTAAAGCCATAGCTAGTTTCCCAATGAGCAAGTTTCTGCTGAATTTCATTTAGAAGGGGTATAGAGTAGTGGAAGATTTTTTAGGAACACAAGCTCCACTTAATCACCTTGCAGGCTCAGGTAGCTTGTGCCCCTGCCTGAGGCACCCGGTGGGATGGGCACTCTACACTGTGTCTTCTCTCCTGGTATTTTGCATTGTTGGATTTCCCAACAGGTGTGCTGTGCATTCATCCTGAGCCAGCTGTTTTTATGCCAAACCTATTTATGGTTCTGTGGTTTGTCATTATAATTACATAGTTTAATGGAATATTCTGTAAATCAATAAAAATTTTCAAAAGAATTAGTTTGACTATAGGATAAAAGCAAAAAATAAAAATTACTGCCAAATGAGCTGTAAGCAATTTAATCTGTGATGTTATTTTTTCTGGGATGTTATCTGATCTGGGACATTATTTGTTTTTTCTTTATCTTTTGTAGCATGAATATTTGTGAAGAGTGCAGGCTATCACATGTGCTTCTTCAACTGAAGTTGCTCGACAGGACAATCCCACTCCACAACCTTAAATTTCTGTCATTTACAGATGACTGTCCACAGTGTGGATTTTTTTCTTTAAGAAGTAGAAGGATCATATAGAAAGATAGCCTACGTGGGTCTTAAGTTCTTGCCTTATTTTATAGTAACCAAAACCTTAAAGTTTTAGATGACCATTAGGAGTTGTTTTTCACACAAAAAATTCACACAAAAAATCTGTTGCCTGTAGAACAAGACTCAAAAATGAGAGTTTTAGCTCTACAGCTAAAGCTTGAAAAATTAATATATATTTCCATTTTTTGAATTAAAATAAACTGGTTAAAAACACTTCTGAATTGTTTTCCTCTTTAACTGATATTTTTAAATTAAATTTTCAAAGTTGAGAGATTTTGCTGTATCACTTTCTTCACACCTGGCATTTTTAGTTTGAGATGACTTGGGATCCATAAAACAGTGAATGCCAGACAAGATGCCCCCTGCCTGAACTGTGCAGAGACCAGCTCCTGTCACTCAGTCCATTGCAGAGCAGGTAGGTCCAGATGTGGGCAGGAGCAGGTGATGTGTTCTACACATCCTGCACACCATGGCAACCCTGGAGCACTTCATCACTTGAAGAGAAGCCAGTGTGTTCTCATGTTTGTTCTGACCTGAAACTCAGCCAGCCTTGCTTAGGATTTCACAAACAAAGTTTCCACACCCAGCAAATCAAAGGCTGACCTGTTTTGAAAAAGATATGGGAGGGCTTTGAGTTTGTAAACAAATTCTTCTCCTAAACTCTCCGTATAATTACAAACATTTCCTGTTTGTAAGTTCTCCTAGCCGTGCAGATTAGGCTTTGTTTTCTCTTGATTTTTAAAAGCTCCAGTGTACTTTACTTCTCTACCACTTTCTCCTACCACACAGGCATGTGTACACCAACATGTACATTACATATCTGCTGTTTATAGTAAGACTAACTGATTTCAATCTGATACCAAACTTTTCAAACTCTACTATGAATTATTATATAATTTTATAGGTTTATATTTCCATTATACCTGCATTTTGGCTAGCAATGTTATTTTAAATATGTCCCTGCAAACCAAGGTTTACATACAATTCAGTCAAACTGAAGGCAAATGCTAAAATACCACTGAGAAGGATGAGTGTGCATGTGTGGTGTGTGTGTGTGTGTGGGTGATGTGTGTGTGTGTGGGGGGGTGTCCTGTGATGATGAAGGGTGGTAACATTGTTTCCTGACAACACTCACTAATCTAACAAAAAAGAGACATTATTTTAGTGATTTCTGCCTAACTAGATGTTATATACTTGGCCCCTCCAAGCAGTGACATTTGCTTTTCACATCCATGATCCAAGTTTAAATCAAATTTTTTATGTGACAACAGTAGGCTGTCATGGATAAAATCAAACTTGTCAGTTTCAGACACAAAAGCAAGTGCTGATTTTTAACACTGACACTGTTAGGATTAAGACTGTCATTTCTGGGAATGAGAATAAAAATAAATATATAATTAAATCTATTAAATATGTGTTGGTTATTAAACTTGTGTGACCAGTTAGAGACACATTATTTTTGGGACACTAGTATGTAAAAGCAGTGAGAGGTGGCCAATCATATATATATGTATTTATTTATATTTATATAATATTATATATTTATGTATATGTTATATATATATGTATATATAACTGCACTTTAGGTTCTGGGGTACACATGAAGAACATGCAGGATTGTTGCATAGGTACATACAGGGCAATGTGGTTTACTGCCTCCATCACCATCACTTATATCTGGCATTTCTCCCCATGTTATTTCTCTCCAACTCCCCAGCCCCCACTGTCCCTCCCCTAGTGTCCCCCAACAGACCTCAGTGTGTGATGCTTCCCTCCCTGTGTCCATGTGTTCTCATTGTTCAACACCTGCCTATGAGTGAGAACATGCAGTGTTTGATTTTCTGTTCTTGTGTCAGTTTTCTGAGAATGATGGTTTCCAAGTTCATCCATGTCCCAACAAAGGACATAAACTCATCATTTTTTATGGCTGCATAATATTCCATGGTGTATATGTGCCACATTTTCTCTGTCCAGTCTATCATCGATGGGCATTGGGTTGGTTCCAAGTCTTTGCTATTGTAAACAGTGCTGCAATGAACATAACATACGTGTGCATGTGTCTTTACAATAGAATGATTTATAAACCTTTGGCTATATACACCAGTAATGGGATTGCTGGGTCAAATGGAATTTCTATTTCGAGGTCCTTGAGGAATTGCCACGCTGGAGGTGGCCAATCTTTAACTTCGGTCCTCATTCCTCAAACGAAGCTTCTATAGCTGTAGGGACTTAGGCTTTAGAAAGCTGGCCCTTACCAAACTTTGTGGTCTAAAGGAGGAATAATTTAGAGTCCTCATAACTTTATTTTTTTCAAGCCATCCCTAACTTATCTACTTGATATATATGAGACAATATAAAGATAAGAAAACTAAAGAAATAACTGCAATTTAAATATGTATATTTAATTTATATATTTTAAAATATATGCAACTTAAAAAACATGAATTTACAGGATTTTCAATTAATAAAGTATATGTATGCAGGAGTGAAGCATGACATTGATGAATGAGTCTTTACTGAGTGCTGTTTTCTGATAGAAAGCCTTTGTGTATTTTATGGGGTTTTAATATAATTTGAGTGGTATTAATAGTGCCAAGGATGCTAATGATACTTTCAAGCAGTCACAAAAGAATAGGGGCCTTCAATCTTCAGTGGTTCATTTATTCATTCGTTAAATCTGTATTGGGTTCCAACTATGTGCATGCTTCCTTCTAGGTTCTGGGAATACAGTCATGAGCAAAAAAAGTCTTGTCCTCAGGGACTTTATATTCTGGTGTGTTTGGGAAGGAGACAGGAACAAACAAGTCAACATATATGTGACGGTAGTAAGTGATCTGAAGTAAAATAGAATGGATGAAGGGGACAGTGAGTGCCACTGCAGGAGCAGCTATCCTAGTATTCTACATATGGTGGCCAGGAAGGACCCCATTAATACCATGACGTTGGAGGAGAGACCTGGAAAAACTGAGAAGCCAGCTATGTGGATAAGTTGAGGAAGAGTGTTCCAGAAAGCGAAGTCAGAACCTGCAGAGGCCCTGAGGTGTTATGTGCTTGGCAAGTTCAAGGTATCCCATGAAGGACCATGGCTTCAGCATTGTGAATGAAGGGGACACAGAAGACAGAGGTGAAGTGCGTGGGGTGGGAATTAGAACTTGTATTATGAATGAATGTAAAAATTTGGGCTTTTACTCAAGGTAAAATAAAATCATTTGAGGTTTTTGGAATCAAGGAATAATACAATCTGTCTTATGTCTTTAAAGGATTATGCTGGCTGTGTTGAGGATACATTCTGGGAAAAAGGGACAAGGGGAAAGTGTTACAGAAAGACCAGCAAGGAATCTACTGCTCTAATAAAGACAAGGTAATGGCAGAGACAGATGGTGGTAAATGGCTGTTGTATGCACGTATCTTGCATGTGCAACTCATGGGATATTCTGATGGGTGACCTGTAGGATGAAAAGAGTCAAGATTGACTTCAAGGTTTTTGATATAGGGAAGTAAAAGACAAAGCCGTTTGCTGGAGAGAAATACAGTGGCTAAAGTATGTTTGTAAGATCAAAGTGGGGAGACCAGAAGTCTGAGAAGATGTTAGATATCTGGGAAGAGATTTTACATAGCCCATGGGATATAACAGTTTCACATACAGAGGAGATGTTAGGATTGAAGATGGTATAGCTGAAGTTTGAAGCCATTAGAAAGGAATAATGGGGAATATCATCCTTAGAAAAAAATCACATTTATGTATTAGAAATGATGACATGGTCTTCTAATTGAGTCTTTGATGCTCTTTCTATGTAAAGCCAACATTGATAATTTACCACTTCAAAGTGTTCTAGTAGATGATGGTAGTGTGCTCTTAAATGTCTGCAGTCAGGAACTCAATCCATTCATGGCAAGCGTTGCATGTACTTAGAATAACTAGCAGTATACAATCTGTAATAACAGAACAGAATCAAGGAAAGGGGCTTGAGCAGAGAGTGAAGAGTCACTATCCTCTGTTCTCATCAGGTAAGCTTGATTTAGTCTGAATGTGCATTCAGTTCTTTGATGAATTTTTGTTTTTATAATTTTTTCCTACGTTCTTTTTGGCATGTCATAATTTGCCTCAATTAAAGCATGGTAACGTTTGTAAATAAAGGTATATTCATCTTCCTAATTCAACTTGAAATGTGTTTATTCTTTTTTAACCTCTCTTAGTATTATGAATTATTTTTAAAAATAAGAAAATATAATATTAAGCTACATATGCCATGCACAAAGCACCTGGCTAAATGACATTAACAAAATGTGTACATAGGTTAAACTGAGAAAACATCTAGCAAGATATTCCAAAATCTGACAACTTATACAGAGTGTAATAAGAACACAATTTAGTATTAGTGATTTTAATATTATGGATGGTGATACGGTTTGACTCTGTGTCCCCACCCAAATCTCATCATGAATTATTATCCCCACATGTCAAGGGAGACACATGTGGAAGTAATTGAATAATACGGGTGGTTTTCCTCATGCTGTTCTTGTGATAGTGAATTACTTCTCAGGAGCTCTGGTGGTTTTATAAAAGGCTCTCCCCTCTTCATTCAGCACTTCTTTCTGCTGCCTTGTAAAGAAGGTGCCTTTCTTCCCCTTCACCTTCTGCCAGGATTCTAAGTTTCCTGAGGCCTTCCCACTCATGCTGAACTGTGAGTCAATTAAACCTCTTTATACATTACCCAGTCTCTGGTAGTTCTTTTTAGTAGTATGAAAATAGACTAATAAAGATGGGTTTAAAAATCTGTGTAATAAGTGGACATTTGGATTTTCTCTAGCAGTCAATTACATGCAAGTAGATTTGTAAGACTTTTGTGCATGTGTGTTTTTTTTGGTACTTCAAGATTAATATTATATTCCAGGTTCAGATGTAAGTTGCAGAAGAATATATAAAGCAGGAGAAATACTGAAAGACTTACAGAATTGACAGAAACATACCATTGCCTAAAATGTGTTTGTATAGACTAGAGGTTGCATTGTAATCTGGATGTTACAGTATTCCAGTTGAATCGCTGAGCAAGACAGGGTGCTAGAGGGAAATCAGGAAAAAAAAAAAAAACCCTGGGTTTTAAATGTTGTCCTTCCATTGACGAACTCTATGACCTTGTAAAGCACATACTTTAAAAGCTGTACACAAAAAGAATCTCAAACACCGTGCATGGGGCTAGGTAAATAATGGGTTTTAGTTAAAAAAAAAGAAAACGCTGTTATTGCTGAGTGTAATGGCTCATGCCTGTAATCCCAGCACATTGGTGGAGGCCCATCATCCCAGCCACTCAGGAGGCTGAGGGAGGAGAGCTGCTTGAACCTGGGAGATAAGATTGCAGTGAGCCTAGATCTGGCCATTGCACACCAGCCTAGGTGAAAGAGTGAGACACCGTCTCAAAAAAAAAAAAAATTAAAAAATTAGCTGGGTGTGGTGGTGCCTGCCTGTAATCCCAGCTACTCAGGAGGCTGAAGCAGCAGAATTGCTTGAACCCAGGAGGCAGAGGTTGCAGTGAGCAGAGATTACGTGCCTCCATACCCAGCTAATATTTGTAATATTTGTATTTTCAGTAGAGACTGAGTTTTACCATGTTGATCAGGCTGGTCTCGAACTCCTGACCTCATGATCCTCCTGCCTCAGCCTCCCAAAGTGCTGGGATTATAGGTGTGAGCCACCGTGCCCAGCTTGTTGCCTCTTTCTTTTTTAAAAAGAAAAAATTTATTTTTTTTTTAAATAAGAGAGTTATCACTTATCACTGTGTAATCATATATAATATTTTATGATAAGGTCCACCAGCAAACTATTAAAAGTGGTCCAGGCCGGGCGCGGTGGCTCACTCCTGTAATCCCAGCACTTTGGGAGCTCAAGGCAGGTGGATCACAAGGTCATGAGATCAAGACCATCCTGGTCAGCATGGTGAAACCCTGTCTCTACTAAAAAATACAAAAATTAGCTGGGTGTAGTTGTGCATGCGTGTAGTCCCAGCTACTGGGGAGGCTGAGTCAGGAGAACTGCTTGAACCGGGGAGGCAGAGGTTGCAGTGAGCTGAGATCGTGCCACTGCACTCCAGCCTGGTGCCTGGTGAAAGAACCAGACTCTGTCTCAAAAAAAACAAAAAAGGGAAAAAAGTGGTCCAAAAGAATATTTTAAAAGAGATAATAAAAGCATTTCCAACAGAGCCCTGCTCACGGCAGAAACACAGACACTGTCCAAGATCTCACCACACAAACTTCCCTCTTGTGTGGAGAAAGACCAAGGGGTCCTCTGGTCCTCCTGGCCTGTGTTAATTACGCCTAGAGTTTCACACTAGGATCCCAAGGCCTGGGAACCAGCCCAGGTTGGGGTCAGTGAAATGGTAGACACGGACCCCAAAGCCGCTTAGGGTGTTCCTTGTCTGTGGCTATTTGCTGACTGGATGCAGCAGGGGTCAGGCTATTCCTCTGTGACGTTTTCTCCTCTTTGTAATTGTGGAGGGAGTGTCCCTGTGAGAGGCCTGAGCTAGGTGTGGGTCATGCAGCCAGCCCGGGGTCCAACGGGTGCTCCTACTTGCACTGGGGGATTTGTGACATCGCGGAGAGATAGAGCTAAATTTAGGTGGCTTTGAAAAAGGAAGTGCCAGGTCACCACGGACTGGGTGTTTTCACTTCAGACAGTGAACTGATGGTTTTAGATACCCAGAAGGAAGCTTCCCACACAGGATTGAAAGGCGCCAGCGAACTGGCCTGCCTGCGGGTCTT
>NW_022438897.1:0-11557 GCF_009761245.1 Sapajus apella
GGCAGTTTCTTGGGTTCATGTGGTTTTTAAGTAAGAGTGTGCACAGTGGAAAAGGAGAAGGTTTGTAACTGTGAGGGCTAGCTGGAAGACACAGCATTCAGTCCTTGGCTGGGGAGTGGGTGGAGAAGGCTGAGTCAGAGGGCAGCTGGACGGGCTGAGGGAGGCCAAGGACAGAATTGCCCGGCCTGGAGGGCAGGCCCAGCTCAGCTTTGGGCCCAGTACCTTCAGTACTCAGTACATCAGCATTGGGCTCAGTACTCCAGAGCCCATGTGACAAGAGAGCTACCTCGTGGAAAGCCGCAGCTTGCTCTGTGGGGAGACTAAGCCCCAGCAGGAAGGCCCAGCAGGTACCGGAACCATCTGGAGGAGTTGACAGTCTCCTGGGGAGACATTGCTGGAAGCAGGCAGTTATGGGAGAGGACGTTTTCCTTGACCCAGGACTCACGACCCTCCTTTGGGCCAGCTCTGCTCCGGGAACTGGACCCGCACAGTGAACCAGGAGGATAAGACCCCTGTCCCCTTGGAGTTGATACTCTAGCTGCAGTGAGGGGGTAGGCCCTAGAGAAGCAAACAGAGGACAAACGTCACATGAGTGCCAGGGAGGAAACAGCGGGACAGAGGGGGATGTGTAGTGAAAATCCTGGGTCTGGGCAAACTGCAACCCCCGTTCAGACGGCCGAGCCCTGGCGATGAGGATGGGTGGTCAGGAAGGCACGTGGGCCAGCGGGAAGGTGCTGGGCATGGCTGCACAGACTTGGATTTCATCCTAGGCTCTGTCCCTTCCCGGCTGGCGTTCTCGGGCTCCTTCTCTCCCTCTCCAAGCCTCAACTACGAACAGTTACTAACAGCTCCTCACCAGGCTGGGCGGGGATAAGTGAGGTCCCCAAGATGCACGCTGGGCAGGCTGCGCAGCTGTCATGATGTGAGGGTGGCACTGGGGCCCACACGGTGTTTTGGGATCAGCTCCCACTCTCTGAAGCCGAGACCCAGGGCCCCTGAGCAGATGTGGTTCTAGAACTGTCCTGCAGAGGGCAGCAGGTTTCCATAAAAATCAGCCTGCCCAAACTACCCAGGGACTGTTCCGGGCCACTCCCTGGCCCCAGTGGGCCCCTCCCCTTGGAGCCCACAACAGAGCCCTCCACACCCCAGGAGATGTGAAGTCACACGTGATCTCTGCAAGAAGGGGGGCGGGGAGGAGAGAGGCACAGGCTGCTGGGAGAGGCAGCCCCACCACCCTCCCTGAGCAGGGGACAGGAGATGGTGCTGCTGGCTCTGGCCCAGCCTCCTTCATCCCTGCCTCCAGCTTTTGTGCAGGGACACACAGGGTTCTGCTCCTCAGTGCAGCCTCTCCTCCCTCCCACCTGTGAGGGGACTTGTGTAAGGACCGTTCTGAACCACAAGGCCTCCGTCATCACCCGGCTGCTCTCGGTGACCTTCACCTTAATGTCACAGCGCCCCGCTTTGGGTCTGGGCCCTCCGTGACCTGCCCCTGCAGGCCACTCCAACCTTCTTCAGTCCCTTGACTGCAGCCAGCCCCAGCTGCTCTCTCGGCCTCAGGTGGAGGAGGTCAGCTCTGCCTCCCAGCTGTGGCCCCTTTCTCCCTCCTCCATCACCTCCACCTTCCTGCAGAACACCTGGTCATCTTCAAGAATCCATTCCAGCCATCCCTGGCTCTGCTGTTCTGCCTCCATTCCTGCTGGAGTCTTCCAGCAGGCACCTTCAGAGCTCTCCCCCTGACGCATTCTGGGGGCCCCACCTGACTGGGACTCCCTCAGGAGGACCGGATCCTGCTCCTCTCTAGCTCGGCCTCCTGCCTCCACAGGTACAGGGCCTGGGAATGTGTTTGAGGGTCCTCTAGGCTCATCCCTCATTGTTCCTGGGTGCCCTGGTCCCTA
Source organism: Sapajus apella (assembly GCF_009761245.1). Taxonomy (NCBI): domain Eukaryota; kingdom Metazoa; phylum Chordata; class Mammalia; order Primates; family Cebidae; genus Sapajus; species Sapajus apella. The sequence goes on from NW_022438897.1 coordinate 1,896, forward strand.
GCTGAACGTGGCCTGGAGGCAGCTGCTGCGCTTGGTGCCCTCTCTTGTGGGGTCCAAAGGGGGTGCCACCTTCCCTGGGGGCTGAGCAGGCTGGGAGTTCAGCCAGACTTCAGGTCCCTGCTCCCCAGGCCTCCTAGACCAGGGGGGATATTGAAAGCAGACAGGAGCCAGGACCCCGCTTACAGCGGCTTCCTAAGACTCCCTGCTGGGTCTGACGTGAACCCTTTATCGGCTGGACTGTGGGAAGAGCCGAGGACCTTCGGGGAGCTGAGCTGGAGCAGTGATGGGGCTTCAGGGCATCGGGGCAAGCAGTACCTCGGGGCATTTGTTACCATCCTGGTGTTATTTCAGTATTTGAGCATCTAGATGACTCAGGGGTCATGGCCCAGCTGCCTCGGATCAGGCCCAGGCTCTCCGTACTGGGGAGAGGGAAGGAGCTGGCAAGCTCTGGGCGGCAGCGGCAGAGTTGGGGGCCGAGCAGCTCACGCAGGAGGGACTCGAGGCCCAGCGTGGAGACCCATGGCCCTCTCTGCAGACAGGCTGAGCATGGGCTCTAGAGGTAGCTCACCTTCAAATCAGGTAGCGTCCCTGGCTGCTGTGACCCAGCCCAGGTGGTTAATCTTACAGAGCCTCAGCGTCTGCACTTGAAACCCCAGGGAACAGCGTCAGTTTCCTTATGAGAGAACAGAGCATGGTGCACGCTAGTACCAAGTAGGGTGAGCCCTCATTCCTGTGACCCTCAAGGCTCTCTGCATTGTCAGCGAGGGCCCGCTAATGCCCATGCTCTGGCCTTCCCCGGACCAGGACAGGCTGGCAGTGATCCCCTGGCTTCATCTGAGGCCACCTCTTTCCACAGTGTGCTGGGCTCCTGCTGCCCTGCATCACAGGGCCTCCTCACCTCCTCCTCTGGAACCCATCCCACGTCGCCATGTCCCCAGTCCTGGAGTGCTTGTCACCTCCTTCGCCTTCTCTCTGAGCCCTGCTCTGACGGTGGATGCAAATACCAATCAGGTAAAAGAATCCGCACCCAACTGTACTGGTTTAGTGCTTCCCAAATGTGGAACCACAGATACATGGTGGGGAGCAGAGTTCTTAGTGGTCTCTGAAGAATTTAAAAAATTGTATGTTTTCATTTTATTTATGTATTATTTTTTGAGACACGTTTAACTCCTGTCTCCCAGGCTGGAGTGCAGTGGCATGATCTTCCCTCATTACAACCTCTGCCTCACAGGTTCAAGTGATTCTTCTGCCTCAGGCTCCCGAGTAGCTGAGATTACAGGTGCGTGCCACCATGCCCGGCTAATTTTTTCTTTTTTTTTTTTTTTTCTTTTGAGGTGGAGTCTCGCACTGTCCTCCGGGCTGGAGTGCCGTGGTGCCATCTCAGATCACTGCAACCTCCACCTCCTGGGTTCAACTGATTCTCCTGCCTCAACCTTCTGAGTGGCTGGTATTATAGGTGCTCGCCACCATGCCTGGCTCATTTTATATATATATATTTTTTTGTTTGTATGTTTGAGACAGAGGCTCACTCTGTCGTCCAGGCTGGAGTGCAGTGGCACACGATCCTGGTTCACTGCAACTTCCATCTGCCGGGGTTAAAGCGATTCTCCTCTCTCAGCCTCCTGAGTAGCTGGGATTACAGATGCTTGCCACCATGCCCAGGTAATTTTTGTATTTTTGGTAGAGACAGGGTTTCACTATTTTGGCCAGGCTGGTTTTGAACTCCTGACCCTGTGATCCACCTGCCTCGGCCTCCCTAAGTGCTGGAATTACAGGTGTGAGCCACCGTGCCCAGCCAAGTTTTTGTATTTTTAGTAGAGATGGGGTTTCACTATGTTGGCCAGGCTAGTCTTGAACTCCTGACCTGGTGATCCACCCACCTCGGCCTCCCAAAGTGCTGGGATTACAGGCATGGGCCACTGCAACTGGCCTAATTTTTGTATTCTTAGGCGGATGGGGAAACGTCCTGACAGGCGTCACAGGGCCTGGGTGGTAAGCAGCGGGGAGCCGAGTCACTGCTTGGCACCCGGGACAGGTGCTGACCTCCAGAGAACCTGGGCCCTGGTGGCTGCTCCTTCCTCACCTTAGACGCCCATTTGGTGTCTGCAAAACATCATCCACTGCTTTAAATTAATGCTATTATTTGGAGTTTTATTGGTTTTGTAGTTTTTTTTTTAGGTTTTGGGGTACCTGTGAAGAACATGTAAGAATGTTGCATAGGTACACATGTGGCAGTGTGATTTGCTGCCTTCCTCCCCATCACCTATGCCTGGCATTTCTCCCCATGCTATCTCTCCCCAGTTCCCCACCCCCCCGCTGTCCCTCCCCTATTTCCCCCCAACAGACCCCCGTGTGTAGTGCTCCCCTTCCTGTGTCCATGTGTTTTCATTGTTCAACGCCCACCTGTGAGTGAGAAAACGCAGTGTTTGATTTTCTGTTCTTGTGTCAGTTTGCTGAGAGTGATTGTTTCCAGGTTCATCCACGTCCCTACAAAGGACACGAACTCATCATTTTTTATGGCTGCATAATATTCCATGGTTTTGTAGTTTTGTTTAGCCTTAATTAGTAAATGCGTCTTGATTTTATAATTGAAAGGAGCAATAATTACAAAGAGTTTATACGTCGCCTGATGAATAATAAAATGAACTCGAATCAGCCCTGGAAGGTCTGGAGGAATACAGGCCCATGGGTGGTCTGTACATTCTAGATGTTTGGGAATCCAGCTGTTGATGACCGAAGCCTGTGAGGCCAGGAGGCAGCCTATGAGATGGCCTGAGAAAGGAGCCGCCATCTATCAAGCCTATGTGGGCTCCAGGCTCTGGGCGTGACGCTTTGTTTAAGTTCTTTCACTGAGTCTCCCAGTAATCCAATGGAGTGGAATTCATCTCATTTTTCAGATGAGGATCCCGAGGCCCAGACATGTCAGATAACTTGCCTAAGGTCACACAGCTAGGAGGTGGTGGATCTGCTAAAACTTTATTGATGGCATGTGAAAGACAGTAAGACTTTATTTAAGGTGGGGGGCAGCGTCTGACCGGGGCCACAGCAGCTGGGGACAGAGATTGGGCTCACTCTGTATTCAGCAATGGCAAGTGGGAATTGATGGCCAGAGAACAGGGTGGGTTCAGTGGATGGGAAAACTCTTCAGAGGAAACACCTGGGGGGATTCTGGCTAAACGGACCTGATGGGATGCTTTTTTTTTTTTTTCTCTCTATTATACTTTAAGTTCTGGGGTACATGTGCAGAACGTGCAGGTTTGTTACATAGGTATACACGTGATGGTGATTGGCTGCACCCATCACCCCATCATCTAAATTAGGTATTTCTCCTAATGCTATCCCTCCCCTAACCTCCCACCCCCTGCTATTCCTCCCCTAGCTCTCCCCGACTCCCCACAGGCCCTGGTGTGTGATATTCCCCTCCCTGTGTCCGTGCATTCTCATTGTTCAACACCCACTTATGAGTGAGAACATTTGGTGTTTGATTTTCTGTTCTTGTGTCAGTTTGCCGAGAATGATGGCTTTCAGCTTCATGCATGTCCCTGCAAATGACAAGAACTCATTATTTTTTATGGCTGCATAGCATTCCATGGTATATATGTGCGTTTTCTTATCCAGGTTTTCTTTATCCAGTGTATCATTGATGGGCATTTGGGTTGGTTCCAAGTCTTTACTACTGTGAACAGTGTTAGAATAAACATACGTGTGCATGTGCCATTGTAACAGAATAATTTATAATCTTTTGTGTATATACCCAGTAATGAGATTGCTGGGTCAAATGGTATTTCTAGTTCTAGTTCCTTGAGGAATAGCAACGCTGTCTTCCACAATGGTTGAACTAATTTACACTCCCACCAAGAGTGTAAAATCATTCCTATTTCTCCACATCCTCTTCAGCATCTGTTGTCTTCTGATTTTTTAATGCTCACCATTCTAACTGGTGTGAGATGGTATCTCAGTGTGGTTTTGATTGGCATTTCTCTAATGACCAGTGATGATGAGCTTTCCTTCATATGCTTGTTGGCTGCATAAATGTCTCCTTTTGAGACGTGTTTTTTAATATCCTTCGCTCACTTTTTCATGGGCTTGTTTTTTCTCTTGTAAATTTGTTCTTTGTGGATTCTGGATATTAGCCTTTATCAGATGGGTAGATTGCAAAAATTATTTTCCCATTCTGTTGGTTGCTGGTTCACTCTAATGATAGTTTCTTTTGCTGTGCAGAAGATCTTTAGTTTAATTAGATCCCATTTGTCTATTTTGGCTTTTGTTGCCATTGCTTTTGGTGTTTTAGTCATGAAGTCCTTGCCTATGCCTATGTCCTGAATGCTTTTGCCTAGGTTTTCTTCCAGGGTTTTTACAGTGTTATGTCTTATGTTTAAATCCTTAATCCATCTGGAGTTAATTTTTGTAAAAGGTGAAGGGAAGGATCCAGTTTAAGCTTTATGCATATAGCTACCAAGTTTTGCCAACACCATCTATTAAATAAAGATTATTTTCCCCATAGCTTGTTTTTGTCAGGATTGTCAAAGATCAGACGGTTGTAGATGTGTGGCATTACTTCTGAAGTCTCTGTTCTCTTCCATCGAGGTATAACCCTGCTGTGGTACCAATACCATGCTGCTATGATTACTATAGACTTGTAATACAGTTAGAAGTCAGGAATATAGAAGTACATGGAGAGTGTGTATATATTTTATGACAGTATATTGAGAGTGTGTATATGTTTTATAACAGCATATTAGAGTGTGTATATTTTTTATAACAGAATTTTAAGAGTGTGAATATTTTCTATAAAAGTATTTTGAGATCATGTATATTTTTATAACAGAGTAATTTGAATTTGTATATTTTTTATAACAGTATTCTGGAAGGTTTTATATTTTTATAACAGTATTTTGAGAGTGTGCATATTATTAGTAACAGAGTATTTCTAGGGTATGTATATTTTTTATAACAGAGAATTTTGAGAGTGTATATTTTTCACTACAGAGTATGAAGAGAGTGTGTATACTTTTTATAACAAAGTACAAATATAGGGTGTATATTTTTTGTAATACAGTACAAATAGTTTGTGTATATTTTTTATAACAGGTTATTTTGAGAGTTTGTATACACAGAGTACAAACAGAGTGTATATATTTTTATAGAAGAGTGAAGAGAGTGTGTATATTTTTTATAACAGAGGCCAAATTCAGTATGTATATTCTTTATAACAGAATATTTTGAGAGTGGGTATACTTCATATAACAGAATTCAAATAGATGCGTGTATATTTTTTATAACAGTAAAAACAGTGTATATATTTTGTATAACAGAGTCCAAATAGAGTATTGTGAGAGGATGTATATCTTATATATCTTAGTACAAATAGGGTGTGTACATTTTTATAAGAGTATTTTGAGAGTGTGTATATTTTCTATAACTGAGTACAAGTTGAGTGTGAATATTTTTTATAACAGAGCAGAAATGGAGTGTGTATATTTTTTATAACAGAGTACAAATAGAGTGTATATTTTTTATAATGGGATACAAATACAGGGTGTATTTTTTTTATAAAAGAGTGCAAATAGTGTGTGTATATTTTTTACAACAGAGTAAAAATACAGGGTGTATATTTTTTATAACAGAGTACAAATATAGGGTGTATATTTCTAATAACAGTATTGTGAGAGTGTTTATATTTTTTATAACAGGGTACAAATACAGAGTGTATATTTTTTATAACAGACTATTGTGTGTATATATTTTTTATACCTTAGTAAAAACAGCATATATTTTTTATAAAATGGTATTTTGAGAATCTGTATATTTTTTATAATTGAGTACAAATAGATTGCATACATTTTTTATAACAGTATTTTGACAGTGTGTATATTTTTATAACAGAGTAGAAATAGAGCATGTATATTTTTAAAAACAGGGTGTATATTTTTTTATAACAGATTGCAAATAGTGTTTATATTCTTTATAACATTGTATTTTGAGAGTATGTATGTTTTTTGTGAGTACAAATTGTGTATATTTTTTAGAGTATTTTGAGAGTGTATATTTTTTATAACTGAGTACAAATTTAGTGCATATATTTTTTTATTACAGAGTACAAATACAGCGTGTATATTTTTAACAGAGTACAAATAGAGGGTGTATTTTTTTATAACAGTGAAAATACAGCATGCATATTTTTCATAAGAGAGTAGAAATAGAGTGTATATTTTTTAAAGCAGAGTTCAAATATGCGGTATATATTTCTTAGAGTACAAATACAGGGTGTATATTTTTTATGCCAGAGTACAAATAGTGTGTGTATATTTTTTACAAAAGAGTAAAAATACATGGTGTATATATTTTAAGAGTACAAATAATGTGTGAATATTTTTTATAACAGAGTAAAATACAGAGTGTATACTTTTTATAACAGTATTGTGAGAGTGTGTATATTTTTTATGAGAGTGCAAATACAGATTGTATATTTTTTATAACAGAGTACAAAGTGTGTATATTTTTTTACAAAAGAGTAAATACAGGGTGTATATATTTTGTAACAGTACAAATAATGTGTGTATATTTTTTATAACAGAGTAAAAATACAGTGTATACTTTTTATAACAGTATTGTGAGTGTATACTTTTTATAACAGTAGAAATACAGGGGGTGTATTTTTTATAACACAGTATTGTGAGAGTGTGTATATTTTTTATAACAGGACAAATAGAGGGTGTATATTTTTAGTTGTTTTTATTTTTTTATTGCATTTTAGGTTTTGGGGTACACGTGAAGAACATGCAAGATTGTTGCATAGGTACACACGTAGCAGCATGATTTGCTGCCTTCCTCCCCATCACCTATATCTGGCATTTCTTCCCATGCTCTCTCTCCCCAACTGCCCACCCCCCGCTGTCCCTCCCCTATTTCCCCTCAACAGACCCCAGTGTGTAGTACTCCCCTCCCTGTGTCCATGTGTTCTCATTGTTCAACACCCGCCCATGAGTGGGAACATGCAGTGTTTGATTTTCTGTTCTTGTGTCGGTTGCTGAGAATGATGGTTTCCAGGTTCATCTATGTCCCTACAAAGGACACAAACTCATCATTTTGATGGCTGCATAATAATCGATGGTGTATATGGGCCACATTTTCCCTGTCTGGTCTATCATCGATGGGCATTTGGGTTGGTTCCAGGTCTTTGCTATTGTAAACTGTGCTGCAATGAACATTCATGTGCAGGTGTCCTTATAGCAGAACGACTTATAATCCTTTGGATATACACCCAGTAATGGGATTGCTGGGTCAAATGGAATTTCTATTTCTAGGTCCTTGAGGAATCGCCACACTGTCTTCCACAATGGTTGAACTAATTTACACTCCCACCAACAGTGTAAAAGTGTTTCTATTTCTCCAAATCCTCTCCAGCATCTGTTGTCTCCAGGTTTTTTAATGATTGCCATTCTAATTGGCATGATATGGTATCTCAACGTAGTTTTGATTTGCATTTCTCTAACAAACAGTGATGATGAGCATTTTTTCATGTTTCTTGGCCTCATGTATGTCTTCTTTTGTAACGTGTCTGTTCATGTCCTTTGCCCACTTTTGAATGGGATTTTTTTTTCTTGTAAATCTGTTTTAGCTCTTTGTAAATTCTGGATATCAGCCCTTTGTCAGATGGGTAAACTACAAAAATTTTTTTCCATCCTGCTGGTTGCTGATTCACTCTAATGACTGTTTCTTTTCCCACACAGAAGCTGTGGAGTTTGACTAGGTCCCATTTGTCTATTTTGGCTTTTGTTGCCAATGCTTTTGGTGTTTTGGTCATGAAGTCCTTGCCTACGCCTATGTCCTGAATGGTTTTGCCTAGATTTTCTTCTAGGGTTATGGTGTTAGGTCTTATGTTTAAGTCTTTAATCCATCTGGAGTTAATTTTAGTGTAAGGTGTCAGGAAGGGGTCCAATTTCTGCTTTCTGCACATGGCTAGCCCGTTTTCCCAACACTATTTATTAAACATGGGATCCTTTCCCCATTGCTTGTTTTTATCAGGTTTGTCAAAGATCAGATGGTTGTAGGTATGTTGTGTTGCCTCTGAGGCCTCTGTTCTGTTCCATTGGTCTATATCTGTGTTTTGGTACGAGTACCAGGCTGTTTTGATTACTGTAGCTTTGTAGTATAGTTTGAAGTCCAGCAGTGTGATGCCTCCTGCTTTGTTCTTTTTGCTTAGAATTGACCTGGCTATGCAGGCTCTCTTTTGGTTCCATATGAAGTTTAAGGTGTTTTTTTCCAGTTCTGTGAAGAAGGTCATTGGTAGCTTGATGGGGATAGCGTTGAATCTGTAAATTACTTTGGGAAGTATGGCCATTTTCATGACATTGATTCTTTCTAACCATGATAATGGGATGTTTCTCCATCTGTTTCTGTCCTCTCTTATTTCACTGGGCAGTGGTTTGTAGTTCTCCATGAAGAGGTTCTTTACATTCCTTGTTTGTTGTATTCCTAGGTATTTTATTCTCCTTGTATCAGTTGTGAATGGCAGTTTGTTCTTGATTTGACTCTCTTTAAGTCTGTTATTGGCATATAGGAATGCTTGTGATTTTTGCACATTGATTTTGTCTCCTGAGACTTTGCTGAATTTGCTTATCAGTTTCAGGAGATTTTGGCCTGAGATGATGGTGTCCTCTAGATATACAATCATGTTGTCTGCAAATAGAGACAATTTGACTTCCTCCTTTCCTATTTGAATACCCTTTATTTCTTTTTCTTGCCTGATTGCTCTGGCTAGAACTTCCAGTACTATATTGAATAGGAGGGGTGAGAGAGGGCATCCTTGCCTAGTGCCAGATTTCAAAGGGAATGCTTCCAGTTTTTGCCCATTTAGTATGATATTGGCTGTTGGTTTGTTGTAAATAGCTTTTATTATTTTGAGATACGTTCCGTCAACACCTAGTTTATTGAGGGTTTTTAGCATAAAGCGCTGTCGAATTTTGTTAAAGGCCTTCTCTGCATCGAGATAATCATGTGGTTTTTGTCTTTGGTTCTGTTTATGTGGGGAATTATGTTTATAGACTTGCATATGCATCCCCGGGATGAATCGTACTTGATCGTGGTGGATAAGCTTTTTGATGTGCCATTGCAATTGGCTTGCCAGTATTTTATTGAAGATTTTTGCATCTGTGTTCATGATGGATATTGGCCTGAAGTTTTCTTTTCTTGTTGAGTCTCTGCCAAGTTTTGGTATCAGGATGATGTTGGTCTCATAAGCTGATTTGGGAAGAATTCCCTCTTTTTGGGTTATTTGGAATAGTTTCAGAAGAAATGGTACCAGCTCCTCTTTGTATGTCTGGTAGAATTCGGCTGTGAACCCATCTGGACGTGGACTTTTTTTGGGTGGTAGGCTCTTAATTGCTACCTCAACTTCAGACCTTGTTATGGGTCTATTCAGGGTTTCGACTTCTTCCTGGTTTAGGTTTGGGAGGAGGCAAGTGTCCAGGAATTTATCCATTTCTTCCAGGTTTACTAGTTTATGTGCATAGAGTTGTTTGTAATAATCTCTGATGATGGTTTGAATTTCTGTGGAATCTGTGGTGATATCCCCTTTATCGTTTTTTATTGCATCAATTTGGTTATTCTCTCTTTTCTTTTTTATTAATCTGGCTAGTGGTCTATTTTGTTGATCTTTT
>NW_022438898.1:0-533 GCF_009761245.1 Sapajus apella
GTGTGTGTGTGTGTGTGTGTGTGTGTGTGTGTCAGAGGGAGAGAATGAGATTCTTTAATAACTATTTCTTTTTTAGAGTTGGTCTCTTTAAGCTTTTTGTTTTTTAAATAAATACTCTTTGGATTTAACTTTGGTAAGTAACCGTGTCTTAAAAAAATTTCAATTTCATCTTCTTCTATGATTTCTGATTCAATAGCCACTAGCTGCATGAGACCATTCAAATTTAAACTAATTATAATAAAATTATAATTAGAAATAAAATACATTAATAATTAGAACAAATTTAGTTTCTCAGTCACATGAGCCACATTTAAGTGTACAAGTATTCACTCAACACACATAGCTAGTGGCTACATATCGAACAGTGCAGATGTAGGACATTTTTATAATTTAGAAGTTGAATTGGATAGTAATAAATGCAGATTTCAAATGTATTTGCACAGAGTTGTGCAAAATAGTCCATCATAATTAGAGTTAACTTACAATTTTTTTCTTGTCTTTTTTTGCTTTTATGCTTATTTCCCTTCTTACTA
>NW_022438898.1:633-9205 GCF_009761245.1 Sapajus apella
TTTTCCTTTCCTTATGCTTTCTTTTGATTTAGTTTATCAGTTTTTTTGTTTTTTTTTTTTAACTTTTATTCTAGGCTCAGAGGTACCTGTGCAGGTTTATTATGTAAGTGTCACTGGGGATTGTTGTACAGATTATTTGTCACCTACAGTACAGTAGGCACTGTACCTCATAGGTAGTTTTCCAGTCCTGACCCTCCTTTTTCCTTCATCCTCAAATAAGTCCCGGTGTCTGTTGTGTCCATGTGTACTCAATGTTGAGCTTCTACTTGTGAGAACATGTAGTATGTGGTTTTCTGTTCCTCTGTTTGTTTATATACGATAATGGCTTTTACCTTCATCGATGTTGCTGCAAAGGACATGACTTCATTCTGTTTTATGGTTCCATCATATTCCATGGTGTATATGTACCACATTTTCTTTATCAGTGTACCATCAATGGGCATTTAAGGTGGTTTCATGTATTTGTTATTGGGAATCGTGCTGCAATGAGCATATGTGTGCATGTATCTTTTTCTTTTCTCTGTTATCTTCCTTCCCTCCCTCCCTCCCTCTCTTCTTTTCTTCCTTCATTCCTTCCTTCCTTCCTCTCTTTTCTCTCTCTCTCTTCCTTTTTCTTTCTCTCTCTCTTATCTTCCTTCCCTCCCTCCCTCCCTCTCTTCCTTCCTTTTTTCTCTCTCTCTTCCTTTTTCTCTTCCTCTCTTCCTTTCTTTCTATTTCTTTCTCTCTTATCTTCCTTCCTTCCTGTCTTTCTCTCTTTCTTTCTCTCTTCCTTTGTTTCTCTTTCTCTCTTTTTCTTTCTTTTCGCTTTCTTCCTCCCTCCCTCCCCCCTCTCCTTCCTTCCCTCCTTTCCTCCCTCCCTCCCTCCTTCCCTCCTTCTTTCTGCTTCTGTCACCCCAGCTGGAGTGCAATGAGGCGCCATCTTGCCTCATTGCAAGCTCCACATCCCAGGTTCAAATGATTATTCTTCCTTAACCTCCAAAGGTGCTGGGACCACAAGCGCCTGCCACCAGATCTAGCTAATTTTTGTATTTTTTATTAGAGGCTGGGTTTCTCCACGTTGCTCAGGTTGTCAGGCTGGTCTTGAACTCCTGACCTAAGGTTACCTGCCCACCGCGGCCTCCCAAAGTGCTGGGATTACAGGTGTGAGCCACCACACCCAGCCCTCACCGCTCCCTTTTGTTTCCCCCAACTCACACCTTTCCCATGCCACTCATGCATACCCTCTGCCTTTCCCCGTGGTCATTTGTGAGTCCTGCACTAAATGACCTTCAGTCCAGAGACCAGACATCAGACAGCAATCTGGAACTCTTCCTTGATGGGAGGTGAGACCTCCAGAAGAGGAAAATGCCTGCTATGGAGCCTGCAGGCTGAACACAGTGACTCTCCAGGCAAACAGCTGGAACCGAACTGAGTAAAATCTCCAGCCAGAAAGAAAACTCCCCAATCAACTCTTTCCTCACCCCATTTTACAGATGGAAACGTTGAGGCTCAGAGGAGAAAAGACAAAGCAGGCATTGGAACCATAGTCTCCTGGCTCCAAAGCCAAGTTCTGTCCACCCAGCCAGGGTCCATCCTTCCTTCTATAAATGTTTATAACAGCATGTGCTGGGCACTCTTGTTAGGCCCTTTTACACATATCACTCAGTCTGCTTTTCCCATTCGTTGGACAAGTGTTTATTGAGCTCCTACTGTGTGCAGGAGCTGGACTCGATACTGGGGACATCTTGGTAAAAAACTCAGGCAAAGTCTACCCAGCTGGGGTTCTAACAAGACAAAGGGAGGGTTGGTGCCATGGGCAAGGCTGTGAAGGCAATGAATGAAATGGTGGCGACAGACAGGAAGGGTGGTCAGGGATGCTCTCTGCATGGAAGGGGCATCTTCTTGGCTTTGAGACCCAAATGCCAAAATACCTGTGAGCAGCAGGCCATGCCCACTCAGTAACAGAGCTGAGCCACACCCCTCCATAGATGCCAAACCAAACACCAGATCGGGCCAGCAATGAGGGACAAAGACCATGGCCTGCAAGGGTCTTGCCACCTGAGCTCACAAGGGGATTTTTGTTATGCTTCCTTTATTATTATTATGGTGGGGTTGGGGGTCCTTAGTGCACAAGAAACACTCTAGGAACCCTAAGTCAAGATCGAGGCTGCAATCCCTGCTCTGCCCTTGCTGTGTGACCTCGGGCTGCTATCGCCACCTCTCAGAGCCTCAGCTTCCTTCCCCTTCTGTAAAATGGAGAGTCTAATGATACCCACCTGGCAAGGGGGTTCAGGGAAGTCAGTGAGCTCCTTCGTGTAAGGAGCTGGTGTCTGCACGTGGCCCCGGGTCAGAGATTTGTAATGGGGATTGAAATGACTGATAAGTGGCCAGGCATGTTGGCTCACACCCTTAATCCCAGCACTTTGGGAGGCCAAGGCAGGTGGAACACCTGAGGTCAGGAGCTTAAGATTAGCCTGGCCAACGTGGTGAAACCCCATCACTACTAAAAAGACAAAAATTAGTCGGGCATGGGGGTGTGTCCCAGCTACTTGGGAGGCTGAGGGAGAGGAATCGCTGGAACTTGAGAGATGGAGGTTGCAGTGAGCTTAGATCATGCCACTGCTCTCCAGCCTGAGCAACAAGACTGAAACTTTGTCTCAAAAGAGCAAGCAAGCAAGCAATTACTGATAACCTTACAGATTGTCAGAGGTACACAAGGGACTCAGAGGGGGACCACACCCATCCTTTCACACACAGAGAGGAGAGCAACCTACCTACCCAAGACCACACAGCCACCGGCTGTCAGCAACTGCATCACCCCAGCCTCTCCATTATGGCCCAGGCCTTCTGACCTGCCCTGGAAGGGCCCTTGGGCCTCCCGCTACCACCTCCTCCCTGTTCCTCAATTTAGCTCTTCTCTGTGGCCACTGGTTATGGCCAAAGGCTAGGGATCTTATGAGTTTGAGGCAGCCTGAGCATCTGTCTGTGCTTTCACCCAGAGCCAGAGCACCAGGTCCCATGCATATCAGCTGTGATTCTCTACCGGTTCAAAACCACCTAAAGGCTGGCTGGTTGTGCATGTGGAAGAGGGGGTGGTGTTCTTCCCTCAGGTTAGCAACATGATAGATTAAAAAGCACACGGGAGGCTGAGCAGTGGCTCAGGCCTGTAATTTCAGCACTTTGGGAGGCTGAGGCTGGTGGGTCACCTGAGGTAGGACTTGAAAACCAGCCTGACCCACACGGTGAAACCCCATCTACTAAACATACAAAAATTAGCTGGGCGTGGTGGCATTTGCCTGTAATCCCAGCTACTCGGGAGGCTGAGGTGAGAGAATCACTTGAACCCAGGAAGCAGAGGTTGCAGTGAGCCGAGATCACACCACTCCACTGCAGCCTGGGTGACAGAGTGAGACTTTGTCTCAAAAAAAAAAAAAGAAAAGTGCATGGGCTCTGGAGGCAGAGAGACGGAATTGAATCCCAGCTTTTACTTCTCAGCTGTGTGCCCTTGGAAAAGTGCACTTCTCTGAGCTTCAGTTTTCTCATCTGTGAAATGGGAACAACATTTGGCTTGCCAGCGGTCTTAGGATGACTGGGAAGTGTCTGGCACGTAATAGGTGCTCAACGTGTGTGCTTTCCCATGGCCATCTAAGAGTCCTCAGGGCTGCCCTCCTGCCCTTCCCCCACAACTCCTGTGCCTGCCTCTTAAATGGGTACTCAGTGTGATAAGAAGGCACAGGTGAGGGAGCCAGGCTGGATCCACACCCACCCACGCCCATTGTTAGGAAAACAAGCTTTTAATGCCTGGCGCTGCTGCTGGTGGCTGAGAGTATAAAATGGGACCCAGAGCCAGCCTCCCCCTTCCTCTAAGGCACACCGAGGCAATAGTGTTTAAAAGGAAAGGAGGCAGTGGCTTGGAGGCTCCAGAGACTGAGCCGTTCCTATGGCAAGAGGGGACCATCTGGCAGCTGTTGCATGCTACCTTCCTCCTGGGACCCACAGCCTCTTCATCAGTGATGTCTTCAGGTTCACTGTCCCCAAGCTGCTTAGGTGAGTCCAGACTTCGGGAGCTCTGCTAAGGCTGGTGGTCTCTTAATGGCATCCCTCCAGAGTCGGAGGGCTTCAGCTTTTATGCCTCTGCCTATAGATCTCGTGCTCGGGACGCTGGAGGGTGGGTGAGAAGGATACTGAAAAAGGAAAATGATTAATGAGAAAGTGACTGTGCCCCAGAAGGGCAAATAAGCAAGCTCTCACATGACTGCAGCAATTAGCTTTTGTTGTAAAATGCCCCAAAAGTGAGTGGCTTAAAATTATAAGCATTCATTTATTTAGTTCATGGTAATGTGGGTCAGTAACGTGGACTGGGCTCAGACGGGTGGTTCTTCTTTTCTTGGCTGGGTTTTCTCATGTGCCTGCAGTTGTGTGTCTGAAGCTGGGATGGCTTTCTGTTCCATGTGGGTTCCTATCCTCCAAAAAGCTAGCTCAGACTTGCTCATGTGGCTGCTCGGGAGGCTTCTAAGCAATAGGCCGAAAGCCACATTTTCTCTTGAGGCTCACAGCTGGCACAGCTTTACCTCCACTCTACTCTGTTGGTCAAAGGTGGTTTTGTGGCCAGCCCGGATTCAAGCGGTGTCTGCTCAGCGGCCGTAACAGAGCATCACCGATGACTGAGTAGCTTCAACAACAGAAATGTATTTTTCTCATGATTCTGGGGGCTGGAAGTTCCAGGTCATGTATCCGCAAGTTGACTCCATCTGAGGCCTCTGCCTTTGGCGTTCAGTTGGCCGTCACCTCCCTGGGTCCTCATATGGTCTTTCCTCTGTGTGTGCCCTGGTGTCTCCCTGTGTGTCTACATTTTCTCCTCTTACAAGGACCCCAGTCAGACTGGATGAGGACCCAGCCTAAGGACCTCATTTTAACTTTATTGCCTCTTTAAGGGCCCTATTTCCAAATACAGTCACATTCAGAGATACCGGGGGTTGGGGCTTCGACATACGAATTTTGTGAGGACACAATTTAGCCCATAACAAAGCGGGAGAATGGGGGAAATAACCGAGATCATGATTGTGAAAAAGTCAACCACGCCGACCGATCCTCCACACCTGGCCTGGTTTGGGCAAAGGCAACACACATGGGCACCTCCTCTCACCAGCTGTACCTTCTCCCTCCTTCCCCTGCAAGCCTTTTCCTGGAGTTTATTGGTGATCTCAAGCCTCCGGCCTGGAAGGACTGCCTCCTCGCGGTGCTGATGTTTCTCTCGGCCTGCCTGCAAACGCTGTTGAAGCAGCAGAACACGTACCGGCTCAAGGTGCTGCAGATGAGGCTGCAGTCGGTCATCACTGGCCTGGTGTACAGAAAGGTGAGCCCCGGGGGACAAGTGCAGGTCTTCCCAGCAGGGAAAAGGAACATAACTGAACCGGTTGGTAGTAATGCTATCAGCAGCTGAGAACGCTTTCAGTCCTTACTTATTAGAGTCACTCACGATATATTCTCACTTCCTTTGTTATTTCTCTTTATTTGTATGTATTTATTTTTTTGAGACAGAGTCTCTATCCACCGTGACCTCCCATAGTGCTGGGATTACAGGCATGAGCCACCTCGCCCGGCCTCCCTTCCTTCTTAAGTCTGAGTCATATTCTGCTGTGCAGATGGATCACACTGTGTTTATCTTTTCATCTGACGGTGGACCCGTCAGTTGATTTTGCCTTTTGGCTGTTGTGAGTCACGCCGCTGTGAGCACACGTGTGTTAATAGCTCCCAGAGTTCCTGCTTTCTATTCTTTTGGGATGGATGGCAGTGGCTTTGGTAGAGCAAATGGCAATGCTGTGTGTAAGTGTTTTGAGGGACCACCATTTGTAAAGCGTTTTGTCGTCGTCGTCGTCGTCGTCGTTGTAGTTGTTGTTGTTGAGATGGAGTCTCACTGTGTCACCCAGGCTGGAGTGCAGTGGCATGATCTCACCTCACTGCAACCTCCTCCTCCCACGTTCAAGCCATTCTCATGTCTCGGCCTCCTGAGTAGCTGAGATTACAGGCACTGGACACCACACCTGGCTCATTTTTGTATTTTTAGTAGAGACAGGGTTTCACCATGTTGGACAAGCTGGTCTCGAACTCCCGGCCTCAGGTGATCCACCCACTTCGGCCTCCCAGAGTGCTGGGATTACAGGTGTGAGCCACGTCACCTGGCTCTTGTAAAGTGTTTTAATGATCCTGTTTTACTGTTCTTCAGCTGGGGTTGTGATCTCAGCCCTGCTTCTCTCTGCTCCTGTTAAGGGACTTCCCGTAGGCAGCCAAGTCCCCGCCTCTGGCCAGGAGACAGCATGCCTGGAAGTGAAGTTGGGTCGGTCCTGCCTCAGTGCTGCTTCTGTTTTAGGTAAATATCCTGTGGGGTCAGGAGAGAAAATCCCAAGTGCACCTGTGGAACACCATGGGCATCCCACAACTCAGGACTGTGGGAGAGATGGGGTGTTGGAGGAAAGGTAAACCTGGAAGCCAGTTAGCCCCACTCTGTCCCTTGACCCGGCTTTTTTTTTTTTTTTGAGATGGAGTCTTGCTCTGTCACCCAGGCCTGGAGTGCAGTGATGCAATCTTGGCTCACTGCAACCTCCACCTCCCAGGTTCAAGAGATTCTCCTGCTTCATCCGCCTGAGTAGCTGGGACCACAGTTGAGTGCTACCACACCTGGCTAATTTTTGTATTTTTAGTAGAGCTGGGGTTTCACCATGTTGGCCAGGCTGGTCTCCAACTCCTGACCCTAGGCCATCCACCCACCTTGGCCTCCCAAAGTGCTGGGATTCAAGGTGTGAGCCACTGCGCTCGGCCAAGCCCTGCTCCGTTCTAATCCCACCGCCTGTGAAAGGCTTCTGGAAGCTCACAGAAAAAATGGCCCCAGTATGACGGCTCCCGCTCACTTGCTCCCAGAGTTCTGGGGACACACAGTGAGGAGTGATTGTTTTTCTCACTCATCTGGATGTGATGAGCCTGGTCAAAGAAGTTTGCTGTTGCTGACTTGCAGCTGGTCAGGCCCCTGCGCTGTGGAAATTGCCCCCACTAATCCTTATGCCTCAGTTTGCTCAGCTAACTCAGATCTCCTGTGCTGCCTCAGGCTGGGTTAGGCTCCTCCCCGTCATGCCATGCGGGAATCTCCCATGTGATACTTACTCACTTGATTGATTGATTGATTGATTGATTGAGATGCGATCTTACTCTATCACCCAGGCTGGAGTGCAGTGGCACAATCTCAGCTCACTGCAACCTCTGCCTCCCGGGTTCAAGTGATTCTCCTACCTCAGCCTATTTCGTAGCTGGGATTACAGGCACATGCCACCACGGCCTGCTAATTTTTATTTTTAGTAGAGACGGGGTTTCTTCATGTTGGTCAGGCGGGTCCCAAATTCTTGACCTTGTGGTCCACCTGTCTCAGCCTCCCAAAGCGCTGGGATTACAGGCTCACACGCACCTGACCCGTGTGACACTTTAATGAAGTAAGGTGTGTAGGTGAAGCTGCCTGATCATCTTCCCACAACGGGGCAGGGCTAGGGGCTGTGTTGTCTGGAAATTCCTCAGCTCTTTATGCTGGTAAGGGAAGAAGGAAGAGGGAGCCCTCGGGGGACATGTGGCGAGGTTTGGTGGGGACATAGCCCACCAGATTGTACTTGGAGTTCCCATGTAACTTGTAACCGCTCTCATAGAAGGTGGCCTAGAACCTCAGGGAGTGGGGGTTGCTCATTATCACCTAGGGGTTGGGGGAAGAGAAGCTGAGGCTGCACAGAGCCAGCAGGCAGGGCAGGGGAACCAGGGCCGGGTGCGGTGGCTCACGCCTGTAATTCCAGCAGTTTGGGAGGCTGAGGCAGGTGGACCATTGAGGTCAGGAGTTTGAGACCAGCTGGCCAACTTGGTGAAACCCCGTCTCTACTAAAAATACAAAATTAGCCAGGCCTGCTAGTGCATGCCTGTAATCCCGGCTACTCAGGAGGGTGATGCAGGAGAATCGCTTGAATATGGGACACTGAGGTTGCGGTGAGCCGAGGTCATGCCATTGCACTCCAGACTGGGCAACAAGAGCGAAACTCCGTCTCAAAGAAGGAAAGAAAAATGAAAACGAACTTGCTCTGCCAATGTGGCTGCAGGTGCAACCCCTGATGTGTCCCCCCTGCCTTGCTCCTGCTCCAACATCACCCATAACCCCCAGCTGTGGATTTGAAGTCCTGCTGTTCAGACAGCATGGATTTGCAGAGCTGCCAGCCTGGTGTCTGTCCTGCAGCAGGAGACACAGAGGAGGGAGCCCTGGGTTTGAACCAAAGGCAGCCTGTGGTGTCCCCCTGCAGGCCCTGGTCCACTTGTGTTTTGTGACACTCCCCCATGTCCTCACACAAGCCACTCCCATTTTCAGCATGATTACAGATGCTCCTTGACTCAGGACGGGGTCATGTCCCCATAAATCTATCATAAATTGTTAATAGCAGCCAAGTGCAGCAGCTCACATCTGTAATCCCAGCAGTTTGGGAGGTCAATGTGGGAAGATTGCTTGATCCCAGGAGTTCAAGTTCAAGACCAGCCTGGGCAACACAGAGAGATCCTGTTTCTGGGGGAAAAA
>NW_022438898.1:9305-11555 GCF_009761245.1 Sapajus apella
AAGACCAGCCTGGGCAACACAGAGAAATCCTGTTTCTGGGGGGAAAAAAAAAAAAAAAAAAAGGAAAAATATACTAAGCTGAAAATGCATTTGTTTGTTTTTTGAGACAGAGTCTCACACTGTCATCCAGGGTGGAGTGCAGTGGTGCAATCTTGGCTCACTGCAACCTCTGCCTATCAGGTTCCAGTGATTCTCCTGCCTCAGCCTCCCGAGTGGCTGGCATTACAGGCGTGAGCACTGGGTAAATTTTGTATTTTTAGTAGAGATTGGGTTTCACCATGTTGGCTGGGCTGGTCGCAAACTTCTGACCTCAGGTAGGCTGCCTATATCAGCCTCCTAAAGTGCTGGGATTACAGGCGTGAGCCACCGTACCTGTCCTATTTATTTTTATTTTTATTTTTGGAGGTGCAGTCTGGTTCTGTTGCCCGGGCTGCAGTGCAGTGATCCCCTCTTGGCTCACTGCCTGCAACCTCTGCCTCCCGGGTTCAAGTGATTCTCCTGCCTCAGCCTACCAGGTAGCTGGGACTACAAGTACCCTACCACACCTAGCTAATTTTTGTGCTTTTAGTAGAGACAGGGTTTCACCATGTTGCCCAGGCTGGTCTTGAGCTCCTGAGCTTAGGCAATCTGCCCACCTCAGCCTCCCAAATGCAGGGATTACATGTGTGAGCCACCATACCCGGTCCGCAAATGCATGTAATACACCTACCCTGCCAAGCATTGGATGTTAGCCCCGCCGAATTTCGGTTGAGAACAAACCAAGAAGTACTAAAAGGAGAACAAAACCCACTCACCCTTCCCCACCTTGGATCGTGACTTTGACATTTCAGAGGTCCAGCCTTCGTGAATGTTTGTAGAAATAGATAATAAACTGGGATAAATGTACCACCTTTAAGCGTACAATTCAATGGCGTTTGGTAGATTCACAATATTGTGCAACCAGCGCCACCAGCTGTTTCTAAACTTTCTCATCATCCCAAACAGAAATGCTGTCCTCATGAAGCAAGAGCTTACCTACTTTTAAATTTCTATTTACTTATTTATTTATTATGAGACCGAGTCTTTCTCTGTCTCCCAGGCTAGAGTACAATGGCGCAATCTCGGCTCACTGTTACTTTCACCTCCCAGGTTCTAAGCAATTATCCTGCCTCAGCTTCCGGAGTTGGGATTACAGGTGCATGCCACCACACCCAGCTAATTTTTGTATTTTTAGTAGAGACGGGGTTTCACCGTGTTGGTCATGCTGGTCTTGAACTCCTGACCTCATCGTGATCCACCTGCCTCAGCCTCCCAAAATGCTGGGATAACAGGCATAAGCCACCATGCCTGGCCTAAATTTTTTATTTTTTAAGAGATGAGGTCCTGCTCTGTTACCCAGGCTGGGGTGCAGTGGCATGATTATAGCTCACCGTAGCCTCAATCTCATGGGCTCAAGTGATCCCTCGTGCCTCGGCCTCCCAAGTAGATGGGACTACAGGTGCACGTGGCTAATTTTTATCTTTTTTATAGAGACAGGGTGTCACTATGTTCCCAGGCTGGTCTCAAACTCCTGGGTTCCAGCGATTCTCCCACCTCAGCCTCTTGAAGTACTGGGATTAAGGGCATGAGCCACTGTGCCTGGCCCTCTTGCAATTTATTGAATAGTATAGTAACAGTGAAAAACAGAAAGATTGTGTCAGTCCTGGAAGCACAGTTTCTACTGAATGTGATCGTTTTTGTGCCATTGTAAAGTCAAAAAATTGTGTGACCATCTGCACTTGCAACTACTGGTAGGCTTAGGCACTTGGATTTTAGATCCAGAAACATCCAAACACTTGCTGCTGGGTGGGAAGAGGCCGTAGGGGTCAGAGCTCTTAGCTGCTAGCAAGAGAAGCCCACTCAGGCTGAGTTTAAAAACCGAGGCCGGGCACTGTGGCTTATGACTGTAATCCCAGCACTTTGGGAGGTCGAGGTGGGTGGATCACCTGAGGTAAGGAGTTTGAGACCAGTCTGACCAACATGATGAAACCCTATCTTACTAAAAATTAGCCCGGCATGACGGCACGTGTCTGTAGTCCCAGCTACTTGGGAGGCTGAGGCAGGAAAATTGCTCGAACATGGGAGGCAGAGGTTGCAATGAGCCAAGATCATGCCATTGCACTCCAGCCTGGGTGACAGAGCAAAGCTCCATCTCAAGAAAAAAAACCAAAGAAAGAAAAGAAAACGAATTTATGGGCAGCTGAGAAGGATCGAGGAGACACAGAGACTAAA
>NW_022438899.1:0-11541 GCF_009761245.1 Sapajus apella
GGGTCCCCAGATGGTCACTGCAGGAGAAGCAAGCTTCTGTTCAGATCCCTAATTTGGGTGTGGAAAGGCGCAGGCTGGTCAGGATAGCTGGTCAGGGGTGCCTGCAGAGTCGCCTTCCCCCGCCTCTGCACCAGTGACACTGCAACACAGGCCCTTTGTCCTTTGTGGGCAGGGTCAGTTGGTTGCTGGGGGGTGGGGTTGACTTCTTATTCTCACGGTCTTCCTGGGAGGTGGGCGGAGGAGTCTATTTTGCAAATAAGAAAACAGGCCCAGAAGAGGGGCCTGTCTTGCTGAGGTCTCGCCAGGCAAGGTGGGTAGTTCCTGGCTGTGGGGGCCTGGCGGGGATGGGGTCTGCCTGGCTTTCATGGGTCCGTGCCCTGCAGTGCCCCATCACCTGTAGCCTGGGTGCCGTCTGGAGGCCAGTGCGCTGTAGCTCTGGCCGGGATGAGGACTGCACCTCTGCTGACCGGCCCCAGCCTGCCTGCTGCTGCCACCTGCGGCCCTGTGCCATCTGGCACTTGGGCAACTGGAGTAAGGTGTGTGAGGATGGAGCCAGAGCAGGAAGCCCCAGGGCACGGGGTGGAGCCCTGGGTTACCCCAAGGCCTGTGTTCCGAGAGCAGCAGGGGAGGGCTCCGGGCTGCACGTCTGGGCACCTGATGGCACTGGATCTGAATCTCCTGGGAGTCTTCATTTTTGTCTGGCTTGACCTGTCTCCTCCTCTCTGTATTTCTGACCCCATCTGGACTTGTCTTTCACCAGCTTGCCTTTGTTCCTCCCTTTCTCCGTCTGTCCCTACGCATGGCAGCCTCTGGACCGTTTTGCCTGGCGCCTGCCAGTCTTGGCCTCCCGCTGGGGCTCTTCAGGGATTTGCCTCGGGCTGGAGCGTGGGCCTGATGCCTTCCCTGCCACATGCCTCATGGGGTCGCACGTGTGGGCCTGCACGTGGGGGGTGTCCATACACGTCTCTCCGTCCCCAGTGCTCCTGCAGCTGCAGTTGTGGCTCCTCAGTGTGGGATGTGCAGTGTGTGGACACATGGGACCTCCGGCCACTGCGACCCATCGTCAGCCGGGGCCAGCCAAGCCCTGCCTTAGCTGCTACACCTCTTCCTGGAGGGAGGTGAGGCCTGGGGGTCCAGTTGGGAGGGGGGGCTTCCTCAGACCCTGGCTGTGCCCTGACTCCTTCCCTGCACCCCAGTGCTCTGAGGCCTGTTGCGGTGGTAAACAGCGCCTCTGGTGACCTGCCGGGAGCCAGGCCTCTGCGAGGAGGCACTGAGACCCAACGCCACGCGGCCCTGTAACACTCACCCCTGCACGCAGTGGGTGGTGGGGCCCTGGGGCCAGGTGAGCTGGGCTGTGTGGAGGAGCAGGGAGCAAGGGCTTGGCGGCACCTGGTCGGTCCTGGATTGGGTGAAGCAGCTATTGAGTGTGGCTGAGAGCCAGGCTGTCTCTGGCCACTGCTCGTGCAGCAGTGACTGGACGAGGTCCCGCCCTGCTGGTGCTCACAGCCTGCCAGGGAGAAATAGACAAGGAAAGGGCACGTGTGCTGTGAGGTCAGGGAAGGCCTTTCCAGGAGGGGCCTCGAGTTGAGACCCGAGGGAGGTGTCAGTGATGCCAAGGACAGGGATAAAGGGGACAGTAGGTGTGAAGTCTGAGGCAGGAATGACGAGCTTGGGGCGATCAGGGAGCCTGGCAAAGGCCAGCGGCAGAAGGGGGCAGAAGAGGAGCCTCGGGTGGGCAGGACGCCTTCTGCCGGGTCTGTTTGGAATGAAGGGTTTCAGAAATCTCAGCTGTGGGCCCTGAGCCGGGCCCAGGAGTCAGCTGGGTCAGGGTTTGAGTCTTTGTCCCACTGGCTGCTGAGTGACTCTGGGCAGGTTGCTTTGCCTTGCTGGGTCACTGTTTTCTTATCTGTAGAACGGGGACAGCTTGGGAGAGGAGGGTCAGGAGGATTAAATGAAGTAACGGGATGGAGCACAGGGCTGGGTACAGACTCAGTGGGCACAGCACAACACTGGCACAGATTCGGCGCATGTTCAGGGCTTTCAGACCCGCACCTGATAACAACTAAGCCTGGTGGGCTGGGCCCCGGCTGTGAAACCTGTCTCCTCCGCTCCTGCCTGTGGGCTGGACAGGTCCTCTGCCCCATCCCTCCGGCACAGCGGTGTCTCGCCCACGTCTCTGCCTGCTGCTGCATTAAGGCTCCATCCCGGGGCTCTGCCCAGGCCTCTCAGGCATGTCCTGTGAGAGGGGCTCGCTGCCCTGCAGCCTCGAGGGCTGTCCCCACTGTTTTCATACCCCTCCCCACTGACAGGAACTGATCCCATAGTGCGAGTGGGGTTTGAGCACCGAGTGGGCTCTAGGCATGGGACCAGGCCCTCCCAGGTGACACTGAGGGCGGGGCTGGGAGCAAGGGCAGGCCAGTCAGGCACAGGGTACAGGGAT
The DNA here is from genome assembly GCF_009761245.1 of Sapajus apella. Taxonomy (NCBI): domain Eukaryota; kingdom Metazoa; phylum Chordata; class Mammalia; order Primates; family Cebidae; genus Sapajus; species Sapajus apella. The sequence continues at coordinate 2,441 of NW_022438899.1, forward strand.
GGCTTCCCAGAGGAGGTGTCGCTGCTCCCGCAGCTAAGGTGGCTCAGGGAAACACTCCTTTCTCCCCACCCCCCGCAGTGCTCAGCCCCCTGTGGCAGGGCATCCAGCGGTGCCTTGTCAAGTGTGTCAATACCCAGACGGGGCTGCCTGAGGAAGACAGTGACCAGTGTGGCCATGAGGCCTGGCCTGAGAGCTCCCGGCCGTGTGGCACCAAGGACCGTGAGCCCATCCAGGCACCCTGTGAGTCCACGAACCCCTGGCTCTCTGCTAAAGTGAGGCGGGGTGGGCAGGGTGATGGGGAGTGGGATTGTCAAACCATCATGCCCATGGCACTGGCTGGCTCCAACTGCAACCTGGGCTCAGGAGCCACATGGCCACTGAGAATCCTGAGGCCACAGGATGCCATGCTGGAGCCTGGGCTGTGCTAGGAGTCAGCCTGGGGGTCCCAGCCACACGATATCCTGCTGGCAGATGTCTGGCCTCAGGGGTGGAGAGGGGGCGGCCCTGGCCCCTGAGCTGCTGTGTGAACCTGCGTAAGCCCTTTCCCTCTGGGTCTCAGTCTTCCCATAGTGAGGCCAGGGATGTCCCTGAGGCTGTGTGAAAGCTGGGCCTGGGTGAGTCCGGGTCCCCAGCCCTGGCCTGCCCATTCCCTGGCCAGAGGGCTGCCTAGAGTGAGCAGTGGAACCACAGGGAGGGCTTCCCTCCCAGGGTCCTGCTAGTCCCAGCAGCGGGGGGTTTCCTGACCAGCAGTGTCCTGGCAGAAGGGCCTGGGTCAAAGTGGTCTGGACACCTTGACCACCCTGCTGCTGACACATACCACACACACACGCGTGCACACACACACACACACACACACACACACACACACACACACTCTTCTGATCCCTCTGCCTCTGAGACACACACAGACACACACACACACACACTCTCTCTCTCTCCCCCTCCCCCTTCCTGCAGCTCCAGCTGCTCCCAGCAGTGCTAAGTGCAGGAAACCGTGGCCCTGGAGTCTCACCTGGGTGCCCCTGGCCAGCTGTGTGGCCTTGGGCTCCATTTCCCTGTCAGGGCCTTCCTGTGCCGAATCACGAGGCTGTCAAGCACCATCCTTGCATAAATGAGGTCTGGGCACAAAGCGCCCCACACTGTGTGGGCATCCAGGTGGTGCTCAGGGAAGGCAGCTTTTTCCCCTTCCCCAAAGCCACTGTCATCCCCAATTGCAAGGTCAGGAAGAGGGCCTGGGGCCGCCCTTAGCAGTCTAGGGCACCCAGAAACTGTGGCGGGAAGAGGTGGGGCCCCCTGTGCTAATGGCTGTCTGCCCCCTGCCCCTTGGACAGAGTTGGCAGCCAAGGCACTCAAGCTGGCATTCGGGGCCCTCTGCAGTCTCCCGGGTCTGCCTCTCCCCTTGTCAAGCGTAGCCTTCTCTGTCTGCTCCTGGACAGCCCTCATTCAGGCTCGGAGTGGCCCCTGCCGTGCCTCACTACCCTGCCTCTGGCAGAGGTGGCCTTCCTGCCTCAAATCCCATTACCTCAAGGCCCAGAGGCAGTGCCCCCACCCTGCCCTGCCTGTCCTCAGCACACACCCAGCCAGCGTCTCAGAGTGCTCCTGGTGTGTCGCCTGAGCTGGCTGTTAGCATCACATCTCTTGCTTGTCAGGGCTAGGCTGGCTACAGGGAGCGGGTGTTACCATCCCAGGTGGTGATGACCAGATGGGGCAGAGAACAGGAACTGAGGCGCCTGGGGGCCCAGAACCAGGGATGATCGCCTACAAGGCTCTGGGCTTGCAGGGTCTCCAGGGGTGGGTGTGAGTGGGTGGAGGGTGGGGCTGCTTAGGTGGCTGAACTAGAAGCTGTCTTAAGTGAGTTTTCTGCCACCAGTGGACAGTGAAGGGGATGCAGGAAAGTGTCTTGCACCTTGAGTCCTGGAATTCCCAGGATGTTTTGCTGGTGTGTGGGACAGTGTGGCGGATATTTGGAAAGCCTGGAAACTCCAGAGTGTGTGGTCACTGCAATGACCCAGCATGGCCGCATCCGTTTGCTGCGGAGGTGGGGTTGACAGAGGAGGGGACCGAGGCCCGAGAGGTGAGGCAGCTCATGTGAGGTCACCCTGGGCAAGCAGAATGCAGCCTGCAGATGTGCGCTCTGGAGCTCTGCCCAGAGCTGGTCTGGAGGAGCCTGCCTGCTGCCTCGTGCCCTCTGCAGGGCCTGGAGGATTGCCCAGGCCCAGGGCTGGCTGCTCCTGTCCTGCTCCTCCTCCCCCAGGAGGTCTGCTGGAATGAGCAGGGCCCGGGCGGCAGCTGGGGGTTGTCAGCAGCGGCAGCAGCATCAGGAGCAAGGCCAGGAGGCTGGAAAAAAGCCACTTCCCAAAATAGCTCCAATAGCCACAGGCAGGAGGGCCCAGCCGAGCCTCAGCCCTGACAAGCCTCAGCCCTTGGTTTCCGCTGACAGGCTGCAAGGTTCCAGTCTTTGGAGGCTTCGTGACCTCCCTGAGAAGTGGAAGGCTGGCCTGGGAGATGGGACCCTGTGACCCCAAAGCCGAGGCTGAGTGCAGCCCCCGTGGCTGGAGGGGTCACAGAGGCCTGGTAGGACAGGTGCACTGGAGAAGGGGCAGGTGCCGGGAGTGGGGGCAGAGGCCACTGCAGGCTGGCAGCAGCCCCCAGGACTGCAGTTCTGTGCCAGGCTCCGTCAGGGGATTCCAAGGCTGAGCAAGGATGGAGATGGGGTGGCAGGGCATTGCCCTGGTCAGGCTCTTCTGCGGGCATGTGAGGGGGTCAGGGTCGGGTCTCAGGACCTTTCCTCCAGAAACCTCAGCCCACCAGTGCCTGTTCTCCAATCTTGGGGGTCAGCCATGGGAAGGTAGGACAGAGACAGCCACAGCTGGAGACGTGCAACTCCGGTTCGGGAGCCCCTCCAGAAACCAGAGCCCTCTGCATGGCAGGGAGCTGCTGGAGCCTCCTTAAGGTGACTGGTGTGGGGAGCCAGGTTCTGTATACCCCAAACCACTGCTGCCCCCCTGCCCCCTTCTCCAGGCTGTGAGCAGGACCGCCTGTCATTCGGATTCTGCGAGACACTGCGCCTGCTGGGCCGTTACCAGCTGCCCACTCTCCGCACCCAGTGCTGCCACTCATGCCCTCCGCCCAGCCACGGCACCCCCTCCCGAGGCCATCAGCGAGCTGCCCGCCGCTGACCGCATCAGGATGCACAGACCGACCAACAGACCTCAGTGCCCACCACAGGCTGTGGTGGAGCCCCCGCTTCCTGCGCCCTAATGGTGCTAACCCCCTTCCCCATCCAGCGGCAGGCTGGGGACCTCCTCCCCCTCAGAAAAGGTATTTTTTTTATTTTGACAGTTTGTGTAACATTTGTTATTATTTTGCATAAATGAGCTTCTACCATTCCAAAGCACAGCGTGACGACTTCCTGGATTTGGAGAATCTTAAAAGTCAGAAACTTCTCCCCACCTTTCTGCCCCAATCTCCCCTGTGCAGCATCTTAGCAGGCTGTGGCTTTTCACCTGCTCCCCTGGGGCAGATCTGCTGGGGGCAGAGCAGCAAGTGAGTCAGTAAGAGCAGGCCTCGGGAGCCAGGGGGATGACGCCCTGGGAGACCTGTCTGCAGAAGGCTGGGTTCTGGGGCAGGAAGGTTTTCTGGGCAGGGGTACAGCTTGGCCCTTACTTGCAGCCTGCCTCCAGCTCAGGCACCCAGGTTTTCCTGGAGGCCCACTCTGAGGTCCTCAGAGACCTGCCCACCGTGTTACTTGCAGGGACTGCCTCCTGGAGTGATGGGAGCTAGGGCCCCTGTGGGCAGCTCGCTGGCCCTCTCTGATGTATCTGTTGACTCTTCTGCAAAAACCAGGCAGAGATGGGGAAGAGCAGGCTGGCCAGCTGTGCCCTTCTGTGTCCCTTTATCTGTGCCCAGAGACGGGGCTGGGCTAATTGTCACTGCCTCAGGGCGGTCCCTTCCCCACCACCAGCCCCAGCGCAGGTTCCTACCATGCTGATCTGTGGTCTAGCAACCTGGAACCTGCCTACCCACAGCCCCTTCCCCTCCCATAAAATCTAGTCCCATGGAGAATGTGGTGCCCACAGCAGGGAACAGTTGGGCGTGAAAGTGCTTTGAAGATGGTCCTGGCCTGGCTGGGGGTGGGGAGTCTGGGGAGGGGGCACACACTGTCCTCCCAGGCCCAGCCCTGGATCCCACCTGCCCTCTGGCTGTGAGCCTCGGACTCAGCCACTGACAATTTCCTCCTTAGCCCTACCCCTGGAAGGTGTAATGCCCCTTCCCAGGTGGGGGGCGCTAAGGTTCAGAGAGGTCGCCCTACAGCCTACCAGGGCTACCACTCACATTCTACTCTCCCACATATGGCATTCCTGGGGACAAAAGGCGAGTGGGACCCTGGGGCCTGCATGTGACAGTCATGGCTGCTTGGCTGGATGTATGCTGGGGACAGAAGAGACGCCACTGAAAATCACTCCATAGGGACTGAGACCAAGAAACAGTATTAGAGGCTGAACCCCTTGGTGTTGAGTGTCTGTCCCAGGACTTGGAAGCGATGGACGGAGTGTGGTCAGGGCGGCTGCCTGCGCGTGTGTGCCCTGCTGCTCCCAACTCCACGTGCTCACCTCATTTCACACCAACAGCCCCATCCTCAGAGGAGGAGCCCGAGGCTCTGAAAGGAAGTAACTGACCCAAGGCCACAAGCCCTGGTGACACAGGCCATCCTAGGCCCCGACTGCTCACCTCCAATCTCTAGGCCACCTTGAGCGGGTCCCAGTAGTGGCTTTGCACAGAGAGGGCAGCCTGCCAGAGGTCACACAGGAAAGCACGTCACTCGGCAAGCTAGTGTGAGTCCCAGCCCCGCTGCACAGCCCGAGGGTGGAGGAGCATCAGGCGTGCTTCCTGTCTGTGTCTGCGGTAGCCTAGCTGGCCCAAAGAGAGCCTGGGAACCGGTGCTCTGAGCCATGGCTTCCCAGGTCTTAGAATTGCCCCTGGTGACAACCCCTTCCAAGGGGTGGGGAGCAGGGCTGTTGACTTGCTTCTGGCCCACACACTGATCCAGTCCCAGGCCCAGCTCTGCCACCACTGCCACGCTGTGTGACTCCAGGAACCCACAACCTCACTGAATCTGTGTCTCCAGAAGACAAAAGGCTGCCAGACCTTGGCCTACTCTGTTTGGGAATCCTTGCTGGAACCACCCTCCTTGGGAAGACATTTGGTCTTAATCATTGTTGGGTGTTTTCCACCGATGGCTGGGGGTATCCCCAGTGGCAGCTGGGTCTGAACTGTCAGTCCGGGCAGGAGACAAGCCTGTGACTCAGGCAGGGCATGGCACAGCTGTGGAAGGAGGCGTGCCTGTTCTTTGTGGCTGTAAGGGGGGATTATCTGGACACAGGGCATCTCCAGCTCCCGGCTTTCCCACCTCGGTGCCCCCAGCCCACACCTGCAGCTTGGCCAAGGTCCTTGGGGCCTCCCAAGGCTGCCCCTGCTGGCAAAGCTATCCTGATACACCCACCCCAGGGTAGGGACACCCAGAAGCTGAAAGGTCAGAGAGCCCTCCTTGCCCCCCACCACCAATAAGCCCTCCCCCACCCTCCAAGCCCTTGGGGAGAGCCCCATTACAAGTGACTATAAGTGAATCTCAAGGCAGAATATTCTACAAATTAGTTTCTTTCTTTAGTATTAAAATTCCAAAATGTAACTTGAAGGTCAGTACAGGCGCTGCTGTGATATAAAAGGACAGAGTCACTTGGCGCCCCCTCGTGTCCTGCAGTTGCCCAGCAGCAGTGGACGCTCAGGGGTGCACACTGGCTCTCTGTACGGCCTCCCACCTGCAAGCATTTCCCCGGGCAGGCCCAGCTGCCCAGAAACCCGGGAACACACAGGAAGATGACACTACAGGATGGCGGGGGGGATCTGTGCGACACAAGCACGTGGTCAGAAAACCCAACTGAGGGTCTGTCTAGCATGCTCGCCACATCAACACACTGCAGTTGAAGCCAGAACCGCCTCCAGCCAGCAGCAGTCTTTGCTGCTACCGTACAGCTGTCAGCTCAGTGACAGCGCTGGAGGCTACCTGGGTGAGAAGTGGCCCGCATATCACATCGGTGAGTCAGTGAGAGTCGGGGCCGGAGGGAAGAGCAACTCCAAGGCTCAGACTGGCGCAGATACACCCCAGGAAGTCACACACACAACATAAGTACTTGTTATATAAAATAGATATGTGGAATCTGGAGATAACTTGAGAAAATAGCCTAAAAATATATAAACTGTAGGGAAAATATACAAAAGTATTAGCAGAGAGGTTCAACCCATAAAACCCATCCACTTAAAAATTGGCAATTCCCAGCAGGTGCAGGGAGGAAGCTCTCCTGGGTCCTGGCAGGCGATGGAGGCCACCCTTTGGGTTTCGCAGCTGGCAAGGTCCCCCTTGCAGGTGCCATGGGCTGGGTGTTGGAGTGAAGGTTCAGAGAAGAAACAGCCACGTGGGGAAGCCCCTGCCAGAAGGGACCCCTGCCATGGCAGCCAGTGGAGGCCAGGGAACTTTGGGACATTGGAGGTGACAGCAGCCCTTTCCTCAGTGACATGAGGGAGGGTGTTAGCTCGAAAGAGTGGGGCCCACAGTTGTGGAAAGAGGAGTTGGCTCCATCCTGTTCCCAAACTGGAACCAGGTGGGCCACCCTCTTGCCTTCTGGACACGTGACACTTGATTCCGGGGAGGACAACCTCCGAGAAAACATCCCCAGTCCCTTTCCTCCAGGACGTCTCCTGCTCTCACACACATACTGCCTGGCAGCTGTTGGCAACTGTCTGGAAACACTAACATTCACTGCGGGCTACAGCCACGAAGGCTCCGGTCAGGCGCATCTCTCAGGGCAAACAGGACACCACCTGTCCCTAAAGGCAGCGTCTTAGCCCCTGGACACAGCAGTGTGCGGTGTGCCGGGTGTCTCCTCTGTGCTACTGCCCCGAGTCCTGCCTCTCCATCCACTGGGTCTGCCCTCTTGACAAACCACCCTGGGCCCACAGCTCCTCTGGCAACCCAGCCCCTCACACTGAGGACCCCTGTCTCACCAGTCACCTCCCTCGGCTGGCCAACACGTCCAGTCCATTCCAGCTTCCCTGGTCTCAGGCCTAGAGACAGCACACCCCTCCCTGAGCGTCCATCTCTGTCCCTCAATCCTGACTCCATCGAAATCCCAGAGAAGCCTCCCCAGAACATCCTTCTCAGCAGGCCCACTGCAATGCGGCAAAGGTTTCAGAGCTCCCCATTCTCTAGGCGGCAGTCGGTTCCTTCCCACACATACTGGATTCTGATGCCCTCTCCACTCCATTAGGGCCCACTGCCACCCACGCCACACATGGTCCCTTCGTCTCCCGGGGAGCTGCCCCCTTGGATCTTGAGAGTCAAATACTCAGGCCACCCTAAAGTCAGACATCCTCCTTAAAGTTTCTTAAGCCATTCTGCAGCTCTGTGACCTGACTGCCTGCAGCCCACACGCTTCTCTCTGGTCAGCATCCCATAACTTAGCACTGAACACATAGAGGCTGTTACTCTCCACCAGTAGTTGAGTTTTCCCAACCAGACAGTAAGCTCCTTGAGGATAAAAAAAATAATCATATTCTTATGGTCTCCGTGAAGCAGACACCATTGGAGGCCCTCAGATCTAGATGTCAGAAACAGGGTTCCATACTCTTTTGTCACCACCCCCTCCAACTCACCCTCCACAGATATGGACAAGACCTTGAACCAGTCAGCCTAGTTAATCTAAAAAACACTTCTCTTCAGGCAGAGAAGTAAGGTGGTTACTATATGGTTTCAATGGCTAACCTGCGACTCAGACTTCTGGGTTCAAACTTTCACTGTAGATGTGCAAAAAAAAAAAACCCTCCTCAACCATGCACAGTGGCTCACACCTGTAATCCCAGCACTATGAGAAGCTGAGGTAGGCGGATTGCTTGCGGCCAGGGATTTCAGACCAGCCTGGCCAACATGCCAAAATCGCATCTCTACTAAAAAATAAAATTAGCCAGGTGTGGTGACACACACCCATGATCCCAGCTTCTTAAGAAGAAGGTATTGTTTATATATTATATCCAGAAGAACTGTTTGAACCTGGGAGGCAGAGGTTGTAGTGAGCTGATAATGCATAACTGTACTCCATCCTGGGCAACAGAGCAAGACTCTGTCTCAAAAAAAATAAAGACAAAGGCCGGGCGCAGTGGCTCACGCCTGTAATCCCAGCACTTTGGGAGGCTGAGGTGAGTGGATCATGAGGTCAAGAGAATGAGATCATCCTGGCCAACATAGTGAAACCCCATCACTACTAAAAATACAAAAATTACCCGGGTGTGGTGATGCACGCCTGTAGTCCCAGGTACTCAGGAGGCTGAGGCAGAATAGCTCGAACCCGGGAGGCAGAGGTTGCAGTGAGCCAAGATCACACCACTGCACTCCGGCCTGGCAACAGAGCGAGACTCTGCCTCAAAAAAAGAAAAAAAAGACCCTCTTCAACTGGCAGCAATGCCCAGTGTTGTGGGGAGGGAGGACTGGAGGCCCCAAAGAGTACCCACTAGAGCCACCCGCCATGGGGAAGAGGAAAAATGAGAAAAGCATCCGTTTATTGGGTGCTATCTGCCAGTTCTGCTGGGCAGCTTGGATGCATTATCTATTGCTAATTCTCACAGCATCCCTGTTAGAGCAGGGTTATTCCAATCACAAGCAGACATGCCGAGGCCTGGAGCTCCCTTTCCAACATGCCTCTATGCATGGGAGAGAGGGACACGGTGAACGGTTCGAGGGGACGAGGCTTCAAAGGATGCCCTGCACATGTGCAAACCCCACGGAGAAAGCAGAACAAAGGCAGGCAGGCTGTCCAGGTAAGTTCACATCCAGCTGGCTCAGCATTCACATGGGAATTTCACAAGATGCTTTTTTACAAGCTGCTCTTGAAATTAACATTCCAGCTTCAAATGATGATGTTTACATTTTCTTCAAGAAATATCCCACCCCACCCCTCAGGAGAGGAGAATTTAACAATAATTTCTAAGGTGTTACATTAAGTTCAGGGGTCCTCTTTACACCAACTTAGACAAGTAAACTGTCTTCTGTC
>NW_022438900.1:0-11536 GCF_009761245.1 Sapajus apella
TTTAGAGTAGGTGTGATGTGGTGCTGAGAAGAATGTATATTCTGTGGTTTTGGGGTGGAGCATTCTGTAAATGTCTGTTAGGTTTGCTTGGTCGAGGTCTGAGTTCAAGTCCTGGATATCCTTGTTAATTTTCTGCGTGGTTGATCTGTCTAATATTGACAATGGGGTGTTAAACTCCTCCACTCTCATAGTGTGGGAGTCAAAGTCTCTTTGTAAGTCATTAAGAACTTGCCTTATGTATCTGGGTGCTCCTGTATTGTGTGCATATATATTTAGAATCAGGAGTTAGAGATCAGCTTGGCCAATATGGTGAAACCCTGTCTCTACTAAAAATACAAAAAGTTAGCCAGGTGTTGTGGCAAGCACCTGTAATCCCAGCTACTCAGGAGGCTGAGGCCAGAGAATCACCTGAACCCAGGAGGTGAAGGTTTCAGTGAGCAGAGATTGCAGCATTGCACTCCAATCTGAGCAACAAGAACAAAAGTCTATCTCAGGAAAAAAAAGAAAGCATTGCCAAATGTGAACTGGTGTTTCATTTTCCTTGGGCTGTATTTGCATAAATATGTTATCCTAAGACTTCTTTGTCATCCAGACATTTGTTGTCTTGTTTTAATCCTCTTTGAAAGGTGATTTATAATCTGCTATAGGACACTGACAGGTGCTCTTAAATGCAGGTTTCTGATAACTTTGGAAATTTTGTCATTAGCATAAAGAAAAAAACTTTCAGGACTCTCGTGGTGACCTGAAATGTTCAAGAATATCAAGCAGAATAGGAGATAACTGCATGGAGTGAACTAATATAAGACTGAAGTCATTTTTTGACTTTGCTTAAAATATTACTGATCCTTTGTTTTGTTTTTCAGAGTTCCGGAAACTTATTTTGAGCTATTTACAGCTTTTAGCAATTGAGTAAAATATACTCCAATTGAGTAAACAAAATTAGGAGCATATTTGTTTCTCTCTACCTGTTTTCTCCAGAATTTAGAATCTATTTTTGAGTATTCTTAACTTACGACAATATAATCTGCATAAGTGCAAACGAATGTTTTCTTCTGCAACAATACACAATTGGAGAAATTAGTTATTTTGGCAAGGCTTTGACTGGAATGGCATGCTTTCCCCTAAGGAATCAAGCTTGAGGTATAGAGTCAATAAAAGCCCTTTGGGAAAACTGCAGTCCTCCGCTCTACCAGCTGAGCTATCGAAGGGAGCACAACCCCTTTCGGAAAACTGGCTTCATACCTTGTCTACACATTCCCTGTAAGTAACCTGTGTTAAGTAACTATTGTCACTTCCTGGCAGGCTTATGAGACCCAAGTTATCCTGTGACCTCAAAAGAGAAATTTATCCAACTCATATAGTTATTTGAGGGGACAGACCCATGGCTGGGCTCAGCTTTAAAAAGTCTTGTCTGAGATTCACTTTATGAAACGAAGTTTTGTGAAATCCGATTTTGAAAACCTATGTAAAAAATAATTATTCTTGCCATAGTTTATATAAATATTCTGGCCATGTATAATAGAGACATTTGGTCATATCGTGATTTTTCTTTAGTAAAAATGGGAGACAGGAGAGAGAACAAATTTATACTTTAACAACTAAGGGCCAGGAGCGGTGGCTCACGCCTGTAATCCCAGCACTTTGGGAGGCCGAGCTGGGTGGATCACAAGGTCAGGAGATTGAGACCCTCCTGGCCAACATGGGAAAACCCCGTCGCTACTAAAAATACAAAAAAAAAATTAGCTGGATATGGTGGCGTACACCTGTAGTCCCAGCTACTCTGAAGGCTGAGGCAGGAAAATCGCTTGAACCCAGGAGGTGGAGGTTTCAGTGAGCCAACATTGCACCACTGCACTACGGCTTGGGTGACAGTGTGGGACTCCATCTCAAAAAAAAGAGGTCCAGGTCCAACCTCCAAGGTGGGGCTGGTGGTTGGCTTCTGTCTGCAGGAAGCCTGGGATCCCCATCTAACAGAGGAGGACCCAGGCTGGGATGAGGAAGCCTTCAGAGTCACCAGGTGAGTGGATCAGGCTGGAAACATAGAGCAGGTGAAAGCCCTGGACTCTCCTAGTGAGGGCTGAGAGGCTGGGGTAGGAACACATTCCATGGGCAAATACACACAAGGGGTCCCTGGGCCCCTCCCCCTGCCCAGTGACTGCCCAGTTCCTAAGGAACTTCTGAGGCCTGAGACCCAGGGACACACCACCTGATCATCACCCCCACAGCTTTCTGCCAAGATGAGACAATGCCCAGTGCAGGCCGGTGGTCTGGGATTGGGGTCTGGGGTGGGGTGCATGTTCCTAACTAGCAGGTGCCCTTACATAAAGCTGCCTGAGCTGGTTGCACCATCACTTGCTAGTCTGCCTATGGGTGGCCTAGATTCAAAGGTCCAGTTGTCCATTCTGGCCACACCATTCCCTGGCTCCTCTGCCAGGCCCAATTGTGTATAAGGAGTTTGAATAACTTTGCTTTTAGATCCTGAATAAGATTTATTGTTACGAGATTTTATCTGTAAAAACATTTTCTGCATTTTCAATGAGATCTGACTTAGTAATTTTGGGTAAAATCCAATTGGTTAATTTTAAAAACGGAAAAAAATTTTTTTTGGATAATGATTATCTAAAGCGCCCACAAACCTTGGCAAATAGGTTTGCCATGTTAACACCATTAATATAGGCTTGCTGAATTTGAATTTTTGTAAGAGGCACTATTATTCTTATGGTATTAAATCCATGCACTTTTACAACTTGAGACCTCCCCTTTCCAATCAAAGTTGCAATTCGGTCCAAATGTAGAGTAAGAGTGTGAGTGCTATTATGAAGTAAAAACAGCCGCTCCACTAAGTCCCGATTTTGAATAATAACTCCTAAGAGATTATTACTGAGAGTGTAAGACAGTGTTGAATAGGGAAAATTAATAATGTTAAAGGCTTGTTATGATTAATTTTACTTACTAGAGCCTTATGAATTTTTTTCTTCGATTACTTGCAATTCCATTTTAGCTTTTTAAGTTAACTCTTGAGGACTATGCAGACAGGAATCTTCTCAAAGAATAGAAAACAAATTACTCATAGCATAAGTTGGAATGGCTAAAGTAGGTCTTAACAAATTGATATTTCGAAGTAACTTCTGGGAATTATTTAGAGTTTTTAAATTATCTCTTCTGATGGACACCTTTTGAGGTGGTATAGTGGTATTTTTTTTACCAACATGCGCAAATACAAATAAGGAGTTGTAGTTTGAATTTTATCTGGAGCCACTATTAACACAGTACATTGAATGGATTTCTTTTTTAAACGGTTATAGCATTGTATAAGTAACTCTTTATTTGGTGCAGTACAAAGAATATTATATAATGAATAATATAACACTGAGGAAATTATTTTCTGGTGGGCTTAATAGCTTTGTCCACATAAGTTTGACAAATTGTGGGACTGTTTACCAACCCTTGGGGAAGCACTTTTCAATAATATTTTTTGGCAGGTTTTTGATTAGTACCAAAGGAAAAGTGAAGGCAAATTGCTTACAGTTCTTTTCTGCCAAAGTAAGTGTAAAAAAAAAAAAGTCCTTCAAATCAATAATAGTAGACAGTTTGAATCATAGTGGGTAAAAGTAGTATAGTTGCATTAATTGCTTTAAGATCTGTTAACATTTTTATTTTTTAGATTTCTTTTTTATTACAAAAATAGGAGAGTTTTAAGCTGAAAATGTGGGAACTATATGTTCTTTTTCTAATTGTTTAGCAACTACATTTTAAAAAATCTCCAGTTTTTGTAAGTGGCCATTGTTCTATCAAAATTGGTTTATTAATCTAACCGTTTTTAAGCTATTGGTTTTGGAGGTTTAACAATGGCTGTCATTGAAAATGATATTCTAACCATGTTGAGAACTTTGTCCCTTAAATTCTAAAGATTCTTTTAGACCCTGTAAATTTTTTTCTATTCCCATTCCAGGCACATAGCCCGTGGCTTCCATTATTTGTTGATTTTGGGAGCTATAGGATTGTTCAGGTATTAAGACTTTGGTTCTTCACTGCTGTAATACGTTTCTTCCCCACAAGTTAATAGGAATCTGAGTTACAATAGGTTGAATAGGTCCAGGCTGTCCTTCAGGCCCTTTACATGGTAAGATAAGACTGCTTTGATAAACTTCTGAGGCCTGTCCCACTCTGACTATATTACAGTGAGCATTTTATACAGGCCAAGAAAAGGGTCAGAGCTGAACAGAAATAATTGAGACATTTGTGCTAGTATTAACTAAACCTTTAAATTTTTTTTCTATGAATAGTGACTTTACATGCTGGGTGTTTATTTGTGAGTTGATATATCCAGTATGAAGCTTTGCCCTGCTTATTTGTGCTTCCAAATCCTCCAATTCTTTTATCTTTGCTTTGACCTAATTTGATGTAAGGTAAAATTAAGATTTGTGCTATGCATTTTTTAGATTTAGCACTGCAAGTATTGGAAAATGACATACAATTTGCATTTTCCCTGTAAAATTACTATTAATAGCTTTGTGATATTGTGTTGTAGCTGGCCTAGAGTTAGAGCCTGAACAACATCATATTATCAAAGAAAAAACTGTTTTTTAAAATAAGTTGTAATGGCTGCCCCATTCTCCTCACAATAACTGCTAGACTTGGCTACTGTAAATAAAACTGCTAGTTTGCTCTGCAAACTAGCCACTACGTAAAGCTGCTTACCTTTTCTTATCAGTAACTGCCAGAATTACTAGCCTTTGCTTACCGGCAATTGCCAGACTAAGCAGGCCAAACTAATGCCATCTTGGCCCCTGCGACTTATAATAAGCAACTAAGGTCTGTGATTTCCACCTTACCCAGATAATGTGTAAACAAATGTTTATCTTGACTTCTGTAAAACACTTAAGTAACAAACGGAATGACAAGAGTCCGCTGGCCCTTGGAATATCCGGAGCCCTTGTCTCCGCCCAGGAGATGATTTACAGAATCCACTAGCCCTCGGAATGTCTGAAGCCTTTTCATGCCCATCTCTGCTCCTCACCCCCACCCCCAAGGTGGTTTTTTGGGTAAAAAAGTCTTGGCACCCTCCTTTCCATGCCACAGGTTGGAGAGACGTGAGTCCTCTGTGGTCACTGGCATAATAAAGACCCTGTAATCTGGCATACTTTTGTCTTGGTGTTAATTTTCTATGCTCTGTCCAGTATAACAGTTTCTGTATGAAATTGTATCCCTTTAGTATTAAGGCTAGGTTTTCCTAAAAGCAAAACCACTGTTTCTGTAGGTAATGGCTTACAAACTCCTGCTGGTATTTTTTCGTGGAGGCTCCCCAGGTAAAATATTTACTTTCTGAGTTCTACACAAATTTGCTGCTGCACTTTTATTGGTGGCAGGGGACAAACATTGTACAGAGATGAGAGAGTAACTTGAGCAGGATAGGCCCCAGTTGGAATCGGGTTCCCTTCCTTATTAAATTTTGAATGACATTGATTAGCCCAATTATTTTTATTTATTACTTTTTTTTACACTTAGGGCCAATGCCTGGTTTAGTATTTTTTGTTGTTACCCTCAGCTGAGGTCCTGTTCCTAGATTTTGTCTGCAGTCCTTTTGGTGTGTTCCCTTTTTCCAGAATGAAAACAAGCTCCAGGAAATGCAGCAGTCCCATTGTTTACCCTCAATCCTGCCATAGTTTGCACTAATAATGTAGCCTTATGTAAATTTCCTCCATTGCCATCATGAGCCTTAATACAGTCCATTAAATGAGCTATCCCTTTAAAAGCCTGTTTAGCAGTCTGCCATTTTGTATTAGCATTATTGATTGCTTAAGTTTCTTTAGAAATTTAAATGGAATTTAAATGGAAAAGCCTTCAATGTTACCTGAAACTGTCCCTGCTCATTTTGACGATGCATTATAACAGGAAACTGCTATCCCTCTAAATTTCCGTCCAGCCTGCTGAATCCCAGCCTGAATAGACGATTACTGCTGTGGAAGGCCTGTATAGAGCCACTGGAGCAGCAACGTTGGCTTTTGAACAACTTTTAAGTTTTCCAACGGGGAAATATCAGGTGGGTTTGGCCATTTTACTTTTTGAGAATGGGCTTAACATTTTTACTTTTTAACCTAACTAATATTATTTCCATTTGGTTTAAAGCTTTTCTTTAAAGGGTGTGGTTTTACATGCTTAGCTTCTACTTGCTTTTTAACTAATTCATGGGCTAGCTGTACTTTCTTTCCCTTTAGAGGCTACTGCTTTACTTAAATCAGATTTTAAAAGAGTTATCTCAGAGATAACAAAGGAATTATTATTAGAATTTAAATTTTACTTAAACCTTAGCAGAGAATTACAATTTTGGATGTTACTTGTTTACAAAGAACACACAAAATTTTGCTGTGGAACACCTGCGGCAAGCAGCACGCAGATATTTGGACCTGGCCCCACGCGGCTGCTGCTTGCTGCGTTCTGCTTGTGTTCTGCTTGTGCTACTCACTACCGAGCCTGGGCCACCGTTGCCGGCCTTGGGCTGAGTCTGTTCGCTTGAATGCTGCTTTGACCTTTCTTTGCTGCTGAGCTTTTTCCATTTTTTTTTTCTTTTCCTTCCTCCCCACCCCCTACCTACTTGGCTGTGGGGGACAGCTTTTGCTTGCTCTGCTTCCTCCCCCTGCCCAGTTGGCAGCTTGCTGGCCTGGGTGGAGCTTCCCAATGGAGCTTTTTTCTTTTTTCTTTCCCTTTTTTTCTGAGTCATCTTTGATTCCCTCATTTCAGTTGCAATTTTCTTCTTCCCCAGCTCCTTCTTTATAATGCAATGAAAGACAAAGAGAGCAACAGAAGAACAGAGTAAGAAAACACAGATTCATTGAAAACAGCTGACAGAGCAAGTGGCTAGTACTCACTTTAACTCCCCCTTTCCTTAAGAGCTGTCTTAGCAGACTCAGAGTAAGCATTACACCTGCTCACTCCTTAGCCCGTGTGTCTCTGACACCTCCGAGAGCTTTAGCTTAGCCGCAAAGCTTCTTAATGTAGTCCTCCTGTTTGTACGCTGGAGTGTTCCTTCACCGAGCCTTCTTTGTACCCCATGTTTGGGCACCAAAATGTCGGGGTACCAGCCCAGACAACCTAGGCAGTAACAGGGTCAGCGGAAACAAATTAAGAGATGAGCAGGCACATAAAAGTGGGCTCCCAGGGGGCCGAGGCAAGTAAGACGGTGTGAAGGCCCCATGCACTGAGTTCTGAACAATCCAATTACACTCTTCAAGTTATTTTGAGGGAATGGATATCCCATTCTCCATTATGTGTTTATTTCATATTGCATTCCTGTATCAAAACATTTCATGCACCCTATAATATATACACCTACTATATATGCACACACACACACAAATAACCAACCTCTGCTAATATCACACTTTTCTTCTGCAGCTTTATCACCTCGCTTAGCATTCATAGAACTGAAGAGAGTTAGGGCTTTGCTCTGGACAAGGCTTTGGCTTGAAGAAATGTTGTGGGTGGTTTGTTCTATCCAGGGCAGTAGAACTTTCTCCGTGTCAGCTATAAGGTTGTTTCAGTTTCTTATCACTTGTGTGTTCACTGGAGTGGCACTTTTAATTTCCTTCAAGAACGTTTTCTTTTTGTTCACAACTTGACTGTTCAGTGCAAGAGGCCCAACTTTTAGCCTGTCTCAGCTTTTAATATGCCTTCTTGAGTAAGCTCAATCTTTTTTAGCTTTTGGTTCAAAGTGGGTGCCACTTTTCCTTTCACTTAAACAGTTAGAGGCCTTTGTAGGGCTAGTAACTGGCCTAATTACAATATTGTTGTGTCTCAGGGAATAGGGAGGCTCAAGGAGAAAGGGAAAGGTGAGAAACAGCCAATTGATGGAGCAGTTAGAATACACCACAGCATTTATTTATTAAGTTTGCTGTCTTATATAGGCACAGTTCGTGGTGCCCCAAAATAATTACAATAGTACATCGAAGATCACTGACCACGATAACAGATATAATAAAAGTTTATAATATTTCAAGAATTATTAGAATGTAAACCAGAGACATAAGGTGAGTGCCATGCTGTGAGAAAAATGGTGCCAGTACACGTGTTTGACACAGGGATGCCTTGCCACAAATCTGCAATTTCTGGGGGAAGAAAACTCACCAAAAATGCAATATCTGTGAAGCACAGTAAGGTGAAGTACAAGAAAATGAAGTATGTCTTTACACGTGTATTGAAACATCATGTTATACCTGAAATATGTACAAGTTTTGTGTGTCGATCATAAATTTAAACAAATAACAAAGTCAAATAATAGTAGTATGAAAACATTAAAAGAACTTTTTACAATTTGAGATAGACTTGAATGCCTATAAACCAAATAACGTACTGAATTTCTGTTCTTCTAATTTTCATTCTAATATCTAAGTCAAGTCATAAAAATAATTTTGCCTAGGCCGGGCGCGCTGGCTCAACCTGTAATCCCAGCACTTTGGGAGGCCGAGGCGGGTGGATCACGAGGTCAAGAGATCGAGACCCTCCTGGTCAACATGGTGAAACCCCGTCTCTACTAAAAATACAAAAAATTAGCTGGGCATGGTGGCGCGTGCCTGTAATCCCAGCTACTCAGGAGGCTGAGGCAGGAGAATTGCCTGAACCCAGGAGGCGGAGGTTGCGGTGAACTGAGATCACGCCATTGCACTCCAGCCTGGGTAAGAAGAGCGAAACTCCGTCACAAAAAATAATAATAATAATAATAATTTTGCCTAATAGAATTATTTGCTGGGCCAATTAACACCTTAAATTATGATCAAACATTTACAAATTAACTGTCTCCCTGGGGAGCCTTACCTTGGGGCACATCTCTTCTGTATACATCTGTTGCTTGTTGCTGTCTAAACAAATTTCATTATTTAAATGCAAGATTAAAAAAATACCTGTAATGTTATTAAAGTTAGAAATATAGCATATGAAAATCTGTTGATTCTTAAAAATGTATTTTAAATTCCTGGGCTTAAATGTGTAACAACATAAACATTTGACTAATTCTGCTGCCATAATTAATATGGAAGCTTCAGTTTAATATGGTTACACAGATCTGAAAAAACAATTGCTCTAAAGCTAACAACGACAATGAGAAAATTCTCAGAATAATTACCATCACGTTAATATCTGCACACAAAATGTTTAGAATAGTAACCTAGGCAATTTGGTCTTGGAGAGAAAAAAATGTCCTGTTCCCAGTGAGTTCATAGTCAAATAGGTGCTGGGGAGAGGAGGAAAACAAAAATGAAGTCACACAGGTGAATGCATGCTGTAATTCTGGAAAATTTTAGGAAGGAGTGGTGTATGCTACTAAAAAAAGCCTGAGGTTGCAAGATTTGACTGGTCTAGAGGAAGATGAGGGATTGGCTGTTGCCTGACTTGCAAAGAATGCACAGGCCTTTTTAACTAGATAAAGCTGTAGGGTGGGGCCTGGAAGAGCTTTCCAAGCTGAGGACTGAGCTTCTACAAATGGCCTGTGGGTGCTTAGCCAGTATGAACAGAGGGAAAGAAGGCTGTCCTGGCCAGATGACAGGAAGTAAAGGGGAGCTGAGTCCTGAATGAGGTGGGAAAAGGTGGAAGCCAGACCAAGGTGTGAAAGTTTTGTACTGTATTTACATAAGAGCTCTGGGCAATATGTTAAGCTCTGGGTGACTTGATAAGATTGATGTTCCAAATGTTAAGTCTGGCTCTAATGGAGAAAACAAGTTGGAGTAAGGCAAGAGTAGAAGCCAGTGACCTGGTGGGAGAATGAGGTATTGGAGTAGGCTGAGGTTTGTTGTTAGGCTCTTAGGCTACAGGGTTGATGAGGGGTAATGGAGGTAAGTAGAGATATTTCACATGTATTTAGGAGGTAAAAGTTTTAAAAACGATGCTTCATTGAATGGTGGTATGAGAAGGCAGGAGATTGAAAAGACCCCAATGTGTCTATATATTCTTTATCTTCTCCAACCTCTGGGATTGATTATAATGTCTTTGGAGTCTTGTGAAATAGTGCATCTTAATCTGAAGCTCTTGATTCTCCTCGTTGCTGTGGAGCTCCTGACTCAGGAGGTTTTGCTTGAGGCTCTAAAATTTGGAAATTCAAAGCCATTTGTCTTGTTTTGGTTTTTTGAGGTATCTTGTTTGAACATTCTTACGTTCAAGCACATTTGGAAAATGCTGATATAGACAGTGTGTAAGATAGTCAGTGATTGGCCACACATTAGAATTGCCAGGGATGCTTTTAAAAATATGTATGCCAGGGCCCTACCTGAAACAATTAAATCAGAAGCTGTGAGTTGAGCCTGGATGTTGGTATTTTAACAGGTGATTGGGATATGTAGCCAGTATGAACCTCTGAGTTAAATTATAATTCTAGAAAGCATGTGGAAAAAAAAACCTGGGATAATATGCAGATAGAAGCATGCCAGGCGTATGGTAAAAATGATTTGTAAAGCACAACGTGGACAAATTACTCAAAATAAAATCAATAAAGTAGTAAAGGTACTGAATTATGCTGTATCCACTGGGATATTTTCAACCTTTTCCAAATGACTATATAAAATTATTCTTCCATCTTCCAGCAGGAATTATTAAATAGTGTATATAGTGCTTGATATACTTCTCTAAATTGGACATAAAGCAAATGTATTAAATTGAGAGAACCTCTTCATGAAAGGAATCAAAGTATTCAAATGAAGGTAAAGTAACTTTGGCCATTTAGCATGATCTGAGGTTATTTATAAAATAAACCAGGCAGAACTATCATTTCTGTACTCGTAAGTTTTAGGTTTTTACTTCTCAGTAAATTTTATATTAAAAGACATTAATACTTTCTGTTTGTTATTGGATACTTATGTCCATTGTTGAGAAAGCTTTGCATTTAAAGCAAAGCACAAATAAAAATAGAACTACAAAAATGACTTCTGTAATAATTAAGTTAAAAAATTAGAACGCCAGA
This sequence comes from Sapajus apella, assembly GCF_009761245.1. Classification (NCBI taxonomy): domain Eukaryota; kingdom Metazoa; phylum Chordata; class Mammalia; order Primates; family Cebidae; genus Sapajus; species Sapajus apella. The sequence goes on from NW_022438900.1 coordinate 10,946, forward strand.
GACCTAAAAGTTACTCTCATTCACAGGTGATATAAAGAGAACAACTTAGGCCGGGCGCGGTGGCTCAAGCCTGTAATCCCAGCACTTTGGGAGGCCGAGGCGGGTGGATCACGAGGTCAAGAGATTGAGACCAACCTGGTCAACATGGTGAAACCCCGTCTCTACTAAAAATACAAAAAATTAGCTAGGCATGGTGGCGCGTGCCTGTAATCCCAGCTACTCAGGAGGCTGAGGCAGGAGAATTGCCTGAACCCAGGAGGCGGAGGTTGCGGTGAGCCGAGATCGCGCCATTGCACTCCAGCCTGGGTAACAAGAGCGAAACGCCTTCTCAAAAAAAAAAAAAAAAAAAAGAGAACAACTTAGTTAGGTGAGGAAGTTAACTAGGGACCCAAGCTTTAGAAATGCAAAGGTCTCTAGAGGGATTCCTGGCTTTACATTTCTATCAGTCAGTCAGTCTAGCTGTCATCCAACTGTCAAACAATCAAGTTATACTCAATCCTCAAAAACAGCATATTTAAAAGTTAAATATATATATTTAAATCATAGAATGTAATGTTTTGACATATTTATAAACTTGTGAACCCCTTGCAA
>NW_022438901.1:0-11534 GCF_009761245.1 Sapajus apella
TGACAAACCAACAGCCAATATCATATTGGATGGGCAAAAACTGGAAGCATTCCCCTTGAAATGTGGCACCAGACAAGGATGCCCGCTCTCACCACTGCTATTCAATATAGTATTAGAAGTTCTAGCCAGAGCAATCAGGCAAGAAAAAGAAATAAAGGGCATTCAAATAGGAAAGGAGGAAGTCAAATTGTCTCTATTTGCAGACGACATGATTGCATATCTAGAAGACCCCATTGTCTCAGCCCCAAACCTCCTGAAACTGATAAGCAAGTTCAGCAAAGTCTCAGGATACAAAATCAATGTGCGAAAATCACATGCATTCCTATACACCAATAACAGACTTAAAGAGAGCCAAATCAAGAACCAACTTCCATTCACAATTGCCACAAAGAGAATAAAATACCTAGGAAAACAACTAACAAGGAACGTAAAGGACCTCTTCAAGGAGAACTACAAGCCACTGCTCAACGAAATAAGAGAGGACACAAACAGATGGAGAAACATTCCATGTTCATGGTTAGGAAGAATCAATATCGTGAAAATGGCCATACTGCCCAAAGTAATTTACAGATTCAATGCTATCCCCATCAAGCTACCAATGACCTTCTTCACAGAACTGGAAAAAACCACCTTCAACTTCATATGGAACCAAAAGAGAGCCCGCATAGCCAAGTCAATTTTAAGCAAAAAGAACAAGGCGGGGGGCATCACACTACCAGACTTCAAACTTTACTACAAGGCTACAGTAATCAAAACAGCATGGTACTGGTACCAAAACAGAGATATAGACCAATGGAACAGAGCAGAGGTCTCGGAGGCAACACAACATATCTACAACCACCTGATCTTTGACAAACCAGACAAAAACAAGCAATGGGGAAAGGATTCCCTGTTCAATAAATGGTGTTGGGAAAGCTGGCTAGCCATGTGCAGAAAGCAGAAACTGGACCCCTTCCTGACACCTTACACTAAAATTAACTCCAGATGGATTAAAGACTTAAACATAAGACCTAACACCATAAAAACCCTAGAAGAAAATCTAGGCAAAACCATTCAGGACATACGTGTAGGCAAGGACTTCATGACCAAAACACCAAAAGCATTGACAACAAAAACCAAAATAGACAAATGGGACCTAATCAAACTCCACAGCTTCTGCACAGCAAAAGAAACAATCATTAGAGTGAATCGGCAACCAACAGATTGGGAAAAAAAATTTTGCAGTTTACCCATCTGACACAGGGCTGATATCCAGAATTTACAAAGAACTAAAACAGATTTACAGGAAAAAAACTAACAAGCCCATTCAAAAGTGGGCAAAGGATATGAACAGACACTTTACAAAAGAAGACATACGTGAGGCCAACAAACATATGAAAAAATGCTCATCATCACTAGTCATCAGAGAAATGCAAATTAAAACTACATTGAGATACCATCTCATGCCAGTTAGAATGGTGATCATTAAAAAACCTGGAGACAACAGATGCTGGAGAGGATGTGGAGAAATAGGAACACTTTTACACTGTTGGTGGGAGTGTAAATTAGTTCAACCACTGTGGAAGACAGTGTGGCGATTCCTCAAGGACATAGAAATAGAAATTCCATTTGACCCAGCAATCCCATTACTGGGTATATATCCAAAGGATTACAAATCGTTCTACTATAAGGACACGTGCACACGAATGTTCATTGCAGCACTGTTTACAATAGCAAAGACCTGGAACCAACCCAAATGCCCATCGACGATAGACTGAATAGGGAAATTGTGGCACATATACTCCATGGAATATTATGCAGCCATCAAAAACGTTGAGTTTGGGTCCTTTCTAGGGACATGGATGAACCTGGAAACCATCATTCTCAGCAAACTGACAGAAGAGCAGAAGATCAAACACCGCATGTTCTCACTCATAGGCGGGTGTTGAACAATGAGAACACATGGATACACGGAGGGGAGCACTACACACTGGGGTCAGTTGGGGGGAAGTAGGGGAGGGACGGTGGGGGGTGGGAAGCTGGGGAGAGATAGCAAGGGGAGAGATGCCAGATGTAGGTGATGGGGAGGAAGGCAGCAAATCACACTGCCACGTGTGTTCATATGCAACAATTTTGCATGTTCTTCACATGTACCCCAAAACCTAAAATGCAATAAAATAAATAAATAGGAAAAAAGTAAAAAATAAATAAATAATAAATAACTAAAAAAAAGAAGACTGTCCCAAGAGGAATGGACCGCCCCCTCATCCTTGCCCACTGTGCCAAGTGGATCACTGGAAGGCACACTGTCCTAGGGAACAAAGGTTCCCAGGGCCCAAGGTTGCTAACCAGATGACCCAAAAGCAGGACTGACAGTGCCCAGGGAAAGCACCAGCACAAGCCATCACCCTCTCTGAGCCCCAGGTACAGCTAACCATAGGGGTCCAGGAGATCGATCTTGTCCTGGACACCAGCATGGCTTTCTCCGCTTTGCTCTTCTGCCCTGGACAGTTGTCCTCCAAGCCAGTAACCAACTGAGGAGTCCTAGTACAAGCAGTCACCAGCCATTTCTCCCAGCACCTAGCCAGGCACTTAAGACTACCTGCAGGGCACCCTAGGGAAAAAGGGACAGAGCTATTCTGCCCTGGAGATTTAGTACTTGTCAAGTCTGTCCCCTCTGACTCTTTGTCCCTAAGTCCATCTGGGGAAGGACAATTTTCAGTCATTCTGTCTACCGCAATGGCAGTTGAGGTGGTGGGAATTCACTCGTGGATCCATCACACTCAGCCGAAACGTTGGACACCTCCTGAAGAAGATCATAGGCCCTGTGCTCCACAGCCTGAGCTTTCAGGAGGCTCTCCTTTGTACATTTGCGAGCTAGAGGATCTATGTTTGCTCTTCCAATGAGATCCCCAGGAAAGTAACTAACTCATGATTCATAAACTGCACATGAGTTTAATTTACATTCTAGCATTAACAGGAACATCACTCTTAACCTTATTATTTGCAACCAGATTGTATATGGTCACCCCCTAAGGATAGGCCCATATCCCATAGACTCTCCATATCTGTGGCTTTCTGCCTAATTATACTTCTAATAGCTCTCCTCCTCTCCTTCTGATACTATTACTCTCTATGACTTCTCTTGTGGTCCTTATTATCCTCTTTGGTGCCTGTCCCCTGCTTCACTCCCATCCCACCTGCAAATGCACCCAAAGGGGTTATAAGTGAAACAATATTGGACAGGGAACAAGTCTACTCTTTGGTTGGTCTTGGGGATTAGGTCGATAGGCCTCCTTTATGTCCTATAGTTATGTGGACAAAAATTGCTATACATCTGCTCCCCTGTGCACATACAACTCACACACATATTGGATGGGAACAAGAACCGGGCCTGATTGTCCAGCTGCTAAGGGAACCACCACCTGCTGGACATATTTTACCCACATTGGAACTTCAGATGGGGGAAGAGTTCAAGATCAGGCACAGCAACAGCATCTCAAAGAAGTAATCTGTAGCCTAGACAAACCACAAAATATCCCCAGTCCCTACAAGAGCCTGGACCTTTTTAAGCTACATGAGACCCTTCACACACATTCCCGTATGCTCATCTTATTTAATACCACCCTCACAGGAATTCATGAGGCCTCCTCCAACGACTCAACTCACTGTTGGATGTGCCTTCCACTATGCCTCAAAACACATATCCAGGTTCCAGCTCCATACTTATGGAACATAACTAACCCACCCTCAAATCATACAGGGCTTACAGGTCCCTTGGTGGCCAATCTACAAATTCCATCTACCTCCAACTTTGTGTGAACTTTACTAACAACTTCAGTGCTTCTCTATGCCAAAACTGGGTTGCCTTACTCCCAGGCGTCAACTTCCCAGCACCAGGCTTATTCTTTGTTTGTGGATCCTCAGCCTACCACTGTCTAAACAGTACCCCAGCGGAAATATGCCTCCTCTCCTTCCTTGTTCCCCTCGTGTCCATTTCCACCAATTCTCAATTGCAGAGTCTTCTCTTGCCCAGGCTACACCATACTCAAATCCCAAACCTTCCATTTACAGTGGGGGCCATAGTAATAGGTGGATTTAGTAAGAGTACTGAAGGAATAACTACCTGTACTACGTTTTACCATAAGCTATCCCAGGAATTAAATGACACGGGAAAGGTTGTTGATTCTCTCATAACTCTACAAAAGCAGCTTAACTCTTTAGCTGCCATGGCTCTTCAAAACTGAAGGGTCCTGGATCTGTTAATGGCAGAGAGAGGAGAAACTTGTCTCTTTTTAGGAGAAGAATGCTGTTACTTTGTAAACCAATCCGGCATCATCCTAAACAATGTTAAAGTACTCAGGAATAGAAAAGAACACAGGGCTAAAGACCTCCAAGAAATAGGATTATGGAGCTTAACAACTGGCTACCCTGGCTCTCCCCTCTTCTAGGCCCCCTAACAACCATCCTATTATTGCTTGTCTTTAGGCCTTTAAGTTTCTTGACAAATTTGTTTCCTTCAGAATTGAGGCCATGAAGCTACAAATAGTCCTCCAAATGGAACCCCAAATGTCCTTGGCTCATGATTTCTATCACGGACCACCAATCGACCTGCAAGCCCAGAAGACTCCCCTCTGGAGGAAACTACAACTGCAGGACTCATTTTATGCCCCAGTTCAGGAGGAAGTAGTGACAGCAATTGATGCTCGTGTCCCAACAGCAGTTGGACTTCCTGTTCAAAAAGGAGATTGAGAGACTGTTTCAGAGGAACTTCCCAGGTTGGCTAGGGACTTTGTTCCAGTGCAGGACTTTTCCTACCTATGGCCAGCTAGGGGCTTTGTTTCCAGTATTCCTAGTCTCTGGCTTTTAGGGGCTTTGTTCAAGGGCAGGGACTTTTCCCACCTCTTGGCTTTTAGGGGTAGAGGTTCAGTGCCTCAGGGTTTTAAAACAGTAACCAATCCAGTAAATGTTTCAAAGGTCAATTAATCCAAAGTTTGAAAATACAAGAACAAGAATGGGGAGGAAATAACTCAGGGGTATAATCTTCCGCCACCCAAGCCTGCAGCAGCACTCCCTCCAGGTCCCCTTCCACTGCATGGAAGCTGTCCTTTCACTCTGCCTAATAAACAGCACTACTGCACACTCCTTCGGTCCATGAGTTCCATCTGAGCTGTAACACGCACCACAACACTGAGGCCCCCTTCCCAATTCTTTTGGGTTGGAGAGGCCAAGAACCTAAGTTCCAGCGTATCCAGTTGCAGCTAATTTGGTTACAGTATCCCCTTAATACCAAAACCAGGAAAGGACATAACAACAACAAAAGAAAACTACAGATCAATATCCCCGAGTAATATAAATTTTAAAATCCTCAACAAAATACTAACTAATCAAATTCAACAGTATATCAAAAAGATCATCCACCGTGATAAAGTGGGTTCTATAACAGGGATGCAGGGATGGTTTAATGCAAGTCAATAAATGTGATACATCACATAAACAGAATTAAATAGAAAAATTGTATGAGCATCACAATAGAGGCACAAAAATCATTTAATGAAATCCAGCATCCCTTTATAATTAAAACCCTCATCAGCACTGGCATAGAAGGGACATACCTTAGGGTAATAAAAGCCGTCCATGAGAAACCCACAGCCGACATTATCTTTAATGTGGAAAAGTTCTTCATTCCCCCTGAAAACTGAAACAAGACAAGGATGCCCACTTTCACCACTTCTATTCAGCTTAGTATTCACAGTCCTAGCCAGAGCAATCAGCGAAAAGAAAGAAAAATAAGGGATATCCAAACTGGTAAAGAGGAAGTGAAATAGTTGCTGTTCACTAATGATATAATTGTATTCCTAAAAAACCCTAAAAACTCATTCAAAAACCTCCTAGAACTAAAAAAAGAATTCAGTGAAGTTTGAAACCCTGAAAGTTTGCTGAATTCATTTTGGACTTTTTTGGTTAGCGTATTATTTTTAATTACTGTTTCAGTCTCACTATTTATTTGTCTGTTCAGGATTCAAAATCAATGTACAGAAGATGGCCGTTTAGGAACAGCTCAGGATTGCAGCTCCCAGTGAAAGCGCAGAGGGTGAGTGGACGCCGCGTTTTTATTGCCCACAGACTAGGAAATTCCCGGGCAGAGGTGCTCCACGGTCGCCAGCGCGGCTCTTTCAGCCAGCGCCACTGCTTTGCCCCGCGCGGCTGCTTTGTCGGCGCCCCGGAGCCGCGCTTCTCCGTACAAAATACACCGGTCCGGGGGCCCTTTTGGCTGGCGATTGGAGCCACGGGAAGTCGCCCATTCGCCGGTTCAAAAAGGGGACTGAGCAGAGAACCAGGACAGTAGATTCCAGGGCAGAAAAAAAACAAAAAAAAGCGCCACAAACCTCAGTGCCGCTGTTTAAGCCAGCGCAGTGAGTGGCCGCAGGGGAAAACAAACAGACCCCGGCGCCTCTTCAACAGGCGACTGGAACACCAACTTAAAAAAGGCTCTGAGGCAGGGAGCCAGGCGATCAGGCTCGGCTGGCCCCACCCCCACAAAAGAACAGCAACCAGAAACTGTGGATTGAGAGTTTCACAGCGAGCGCAGCTGAACCCGGGACGGTCCAGCTCTGTGGGGGATGGGCGTCCACCATTACCGAGGCAGCCCGCCGTTGCCAACGCAACCCGCCATTGCTGAGGCAGCCCGCCGTTGCCAAGGCAACCCGCCACAGCAGAGACTCCGCCCCAACAGAGGCGGGCCACCATCCCCAAAGCAGTTCTAACTACACCCATATAAACAGGACTGCAGGGAAGTTCACTCGGCAGCGGGGCGGAGCCCACAGCAGCTCAGCAAAGCTGCTATAGGCCAACAGTGACTAGGCTGCCTCCTTGCTGGGCTGGGCAGGTCTGAAGGAAAAAAAAAAAGAGAAGGCGGCAGCATAACCGAAACTCCTAAATAAAGCCCTAAATCCCTGGGACAGAGCACCTGGGAACCAAAAGCAGTTTATGAGTTCTGCTGCAGCAGACCTAAAAGTACCTGCCCAGCAGCTCTGAACGAACAACAAGAGCTCACAACTCACCATTTGAGCTCCTATAAAGAAGAGACCGTATCCTCAAGCAGCTCCCTGACCCCGATATATCCAAAAAGACACCTCATAAAAGAGAGATCAGATTGACACTAGGCGGGTATCCTTCTGGGACAAAGATAGCAGAAGAAGAAAACTGGTAACAACCCTTGCTGTTCAGCAGCTGCTGCAGGTGAACCCCAGGCAAGCAGGGCCTGGAGTGAACCTCAGCAGACCTACAGCAGAGGGGCCAGACTGTCAGAAGAAAAACCAAGAAACAGAAATAACCTCATCATCAACAAACAGAACGTCAATCTGAAAGATTTGAGACTCAATCTGAAAGCCAGCAACTACAAAGTCGACAGGTGGATAAATCCTTAAAGATGGGAAGAAACCAGCACAAAAAAGTTGAAAACACCCGAAACCAGAACACCTCTCCTCCTAACAGGGATCACAACTCCTCACCAGCAAGGGAACAAGGTTGGAAGGAGAACGAGTGTGATGAAATGACAGAATCAGACTTCAGAAGGTGGGTAGTAAGAAACTTCTGTGAACTTAAAGAACATGTTCTAACCAAATGCAAAGAAACTAAGAACCTTAAAAAAGATTTGTCGAAATGCTAACAAGAATGGAGAAAATAGAAAGGAATATAAATGAACTGATGGAGCTGAAAAATGCAACACGAGAACTTCGTGAAGCATGCACAAGTATCAACAGCCGAATTGACCAAGCAGAAGAAAGGATATCAGAGGTCGAAGATCAACTCAATGAAATAAAACGGGAAGGCAAGACTGGAGAAAAAAGAGTAAAAAGGAATGAACAAAGTCTCCAAGAAATGTGGGACTATGTGAAAAGACCTAATCTACGTTTGATAGACGTACCCGAATGCGACGAAGAGAATGAATCCAAGCTGGAAAATACTCTTCAGGATATTATCCAGGAAAACTTCCCCAACATAGCAAGGCAGGCAAACGTTCAAGTCCAGGAAATACAGAGAACACCACACAGATATTCGTCAAGAAGAGCAACCCCAAGGCACATAATCGTCAGATTCACCAGGGTCGAAATGAAGGAGAAAATACTAAGGGCAGCCAGAGAGAAAGGTCGGGTTACCCATAAAGGGAAGCCCATCAGACTCACAGCAGATCTCTCAGCAGAAACCCTACAAGCCAGAAGAGAATGGGGGCCAATATTCAACATCCTTAAAGAAAAGAACTTTCAACCCAGAATCTCCTATCCAGCCAAACTAAGCTTCATAAGTGAAGGAAAAATAAAATCCTTTGGGAACATACAAGTACTCAGAGATTTCGTCACCACCAGGCCAGCTCTACAAGAGCTCCTGAAAGAGGCTTTACACATATGAAGGAACAACAAGTACCAGCTCAACTAAAGGGCAGAACAGCCAGTTAGCACCAAAACGGCAGTATCAAATTCACACATAACCATATTAACCCTAAATGTAAATGGACTAAATGCCCCAATCAAAAGACACAGGCTGGCAAATTGGATAAAAAGTCAAAACCCATCGGTGTGCTGTATAAAGGGAAACCCATCTCACATGCAAGGATACACAAAGGCTCAAAATAAAGGGATGGAGGAAGATTTACCAAGCAAATGGAGAGCAAAAAAAAGCAGGAGTTGCAATTCTCATCTCTGATAAATTAGACTTTAAAGCAACAAAGATCCTAAGAGACAAAGAGGGACATTACAGAATGGTAAAAGGATCAATGCAACAAGAAGAGCTAACGATCCTAAATATATACGCACCCAATACAGGAGCACCCAGATACATAAGGCAAGTTCTTAATGACTTACAAAAAGACTTAGACTCCCATACAATTATAGCGGGAGACTTTAACACCCCATTGTCAATATTAGACAGATCAACCAGACAGAAAATTAACAAGGATATCCAGGACTTGAACTCAGACCTGGACCAGGCAAACCTAATAGACATCTACAGAACTCTCCACACCAAATCCACAGAATATACATTCTTCTCAGCACCATATCACACCTACTCTAAAATTGACCACATAATTGGGAGTAAATCACTCCTCAGCGAAAGCAAAAGAACGGAAATCGTAACAGTCTCCCAGACCACAGTGCAATCAAGTTAGAACTCAGAATTCAAAAACTAACTCGGAACCGCACAGCTTCATGGAAACTGAACAACTTGCTCTTGAATGTTGACTCGATAAACAATGAAATGAAGGCAGAAATAAAGATGTTCTACGAAACCAATGAGAATGAAGACACAACATACCAGAATCTCTGGGACACATTTAAAGCAGTCTCTAGAGGAAAATATATAGCAATAAGTGCCCACGTGAGAAGCAAGGAGAGATCAAAAATTGACACCCTATCGTCAAAACTGAAAGAGCTAGAGGAACGAGATAAAAAAAACTCAAAGTCTAGCAGAAGACAAGAAATAGCTAAGATCAGAGCAGAACTGAAGGAGACAGAGACACAAAAAACCCTTCAAAAAATCAATAAATCCAGGAGCTGGTTTTTTGAAAAGATCAACAAAATAGACAGACCACTAGCCAGATTAATAAAAAAGAAAAGAGAGACTAACCAAATTGATGCAATAAAAAACGATAAAGGGGATATCACCACAGATTCCACAGAAATTCAAACCATCATCAGAGATTATTACAAACAACTCTATGCACACAAACTAATAAACCTGGAAGAGATGGATAAATTCCTGGACACTTGCCTCCTGCCAAGCCTAAACCAGGAAGAAGCCGAAACCCTGAACAGACTCATAACCAGGTCTGAAGTTGAGGCAGCAATTAAGAGCTTACCACCCAAAAAAAGCCCAGGTCCAGACGGGTTCACAGCTGAATTCTACCAGACATACAAAGAGGAGCTGGTACCATTTCTTCTGAAACTATTCCAAACAATACAAAAAGAGGGAATTCTTCCCAAATCATTTTATGACACCAACATCATCCTGATTCCAAAACCCGGCAGAGACTCAACAAGAAAAGAAAACTTCAGGCCAATATCCATGACGAACATAGATGCAAAAATCTTCAATAAAATACTGACAAGCCGATTGCAACAGCACATCAAAAAGCTTATCCACCATGATCAAGTAGGCTTCATCCCGGGGATGCAAGGCTGGTTCAACATACGCAAGTCTATAAACGTAATTCACCACATAAACAGAACCAAAGACAAAAACCACATGATTATCTCAACTGATGCAGAGAAGGCCTTTGACAAAGTTCAACAGCCCTTTATGCTAAAAACACTCAACAAGCTAGGTATCGATGGAACGTATCTCAAAAATAATAAAAGCTATTTGTGACAAACCAACAGCCAATATCATATTGGATGGGCAAAAACTGGAAGCATTCCCCTTGAAATGTGGCACCAGACAAGGATGCCCGCTCTCACCACTGCTATTCAATATAGTATTAGAAGTTCTAGCCAGAGCAATCAGGCAAGAAAAAGAAATAAAGGGCATTCAAATAGGAAAGGAGGAAGTCAAATTGTCTCTATTTGCAGACGACATGATTGCATATCTAGAAGACCCCATTGTCTCAGCCCCAAACCTCCTGAAACTGATAAGCAAGTTCAGCAAAGTCTCAGGATACAAAATCAATGTGCGAAAATCACATGCATTCCTATACACCAATAACAGACTTAAAGAGAGCCAAATCAAGAACCAACTTCCATTCACAATTGCCACAAAGAGAATAAAATACCTAGGAAAACAACTAACAAGGAACGTAAAGGACCTCTTCAAGGAGAACTACAAGCCACTGCTCAACGAAATAAGAGAGGACACAAACAGATGGAGAAACATTCCATGTTCATGGTTAGGAAGAATCAATATCGTGAAAATGGCCATACTGCCCAAAGTAATTTACAGATTCAATGCTATCCCCATCAAGCTACCAATGACCTTCTTCACAGAACTGGAAAAAACCACCTTCAACTTCATATGGAACCAAAAGAGAGCCCGCATAGCCAAGTCAATTTTAAGCAAAAAGAACAAGGCGGGGGGCATCACACTACCAGACTTCAAACTTTACTACAAGGCTACAGTAATCAAAACAGCATGGTACTGGTACCAAAACAGAGATATAGACCAATGGAACAGAGCAGAGGTCTCGGAGGCAACACAACATATCTACAACCACCTGATCTTTGACAAACCAGACAAAAACAAGCAATGGGGAAAGGATTCCCTGTTCAATAAATGGTGTTGGGAAAGCTGGCTAGCCATGTGCAGAAAGCAGAAACTGGACCCCTTCCTGACACCTTACACTAAAATTAACTCCAGATGGATTAAAGACTTAAACATAAGACCTAACACCATAAAAACCCTAGAAGAAAATCTAGGCAAAACCATTCAGGACATACGTGTAGGCAAGGACTTCATGACCAAAACACCAAAAGCATTGACAACAAAAACCAAAATAGACAAATGGGACCTAATCAAACTCCACAGCTTCTGCACAGCAAAAGAAACAATCATTAGAGTGAATC
>NW_022438902.1:0-11534 GCF_009761245.1 Sapajus apella
TTTCCCCTCCTGATTCCACTCATTCATTCCCCTCATTTCCCTCCTCACCCACTCATTCATTCCACTCATTCATTCCCCTCATTATTCTACTCAGGGCTGAGCCCTCCTTCCTCTGCTTCCCACTCAGCCAAGAGCTTTCCTTTCATAGCATGTGGACAGCATGGACGCATCTCTTTCTCTCTTTGTTTTCTTTTTTTTTGAGATGGAGTTTCGCTCTTGTTGCCCAGGCTGGAGTGCTGTGGCGCTCTCTTACTCACTGCAACCACTGTCTCCTGGGTTCTAGACTTTCTCCTGCCTCAGCCTCCAGAGTAGCTGGGATTACAGGCATGCACCACCACACCTGGCTAATTTTTAGTAGAGATGGGGTTTCTCCATGTTGGTCAGGCTGGTTTCAAACTCCTGACTTCAGGTGATCCGCCCACCTTGGCCTCCCAAAGTGCTGGGATTACAAGTGTGAGCCACCGTGCCCCACCCAGATGCATCTCTTAGCTCCCGGCCTGGCCCATCAGAACATTGCCCTGCCTCTGGCTACAGTAATTACATACAGAATGAGCAGAAGCCTCAAGCTAAGACAGCAAAAACTCAGTTCTAGCACTCCTGGGGACTTAGGAAAGTTACTTTCATTCTTCACTTGGGTTTCTGAGAGACAGACTAAGCCTCCCTGAAATGAAGCCTCTGGAAGCCAGGCAGGGCAGGAGAGGAAGGACGATGGTCCCCGTTCTGTACCCTCCACTCACCCTGCCTGACGCCATCTCTGCTCCTGCCTTTTCCAGTTTTACAGCTTTAAGCTGGTTTCTTTCACTGGCAGCACAAACTCCTGAAGATATAAAGTCAAAAGACAAAAGCCGTTTGACCTGAATCTTTTCTAGCTATAGTTTTGGACAAATCACTCTGTGGCTAGAACTGCTGCCCCTCCAGTCACCTTCCCTCACTGTGTAGTTTTCAGGTGCCTGCTGTGTCCTGCCTAAGAGAAGAGAGACGGCAGCTGGTTGGAATGATGGTTTCTTAGTGGACGTCACAGACATGGTGTCCATCAGCACCACAGAGTAAACTAAGTGACCTCCCACATCCACCCAAAGGCGTGTCATTGGACAGAGGTTTATGCGATGCTGCTTTGCATCACCATAAACCCCCCACTACAGAATCAGCAGCAGAGATGCAGCAAGAGAAAGGGGAGTAGGAAGCTGAAAAGGCATCCTTTACACGTGGACACACGTGGCTGCTCTGTCTCCTCTGCCTGTCTCCCTCACTTTAACTCCTGGCAGCTGACGGGCACTGGAAAGCCACCATCTGCATTCCAATTTCCAGGGAGCAGGAATCTCGCTCCTACTCACAAAGGGCATTGCCAGTGTTTAGTGCTGAGAGATAAAGCCTCACTTGGAAACAAGAGAAGTTAAAAAAAAAAAGAAAAAAGAAAATCTCTTCAGAAAAACTATAGCTCAGTTTAACATAAATTCAAAGCAAAATGCCAAGAATTCATGACATTGACAATTTCAAGAATCTGGCTGGGCATAGCAGCTCAGGCCCATAATCCCAGCACTCTGAAAACTCTGAGGCAGGAAGATTGCTTGAGCTCAGAAGTTTGAAATCAGATTGGACCAATGGCAAAACCCTGTCTCTACGAAAAACACGAAAAATTAAAAACTTAGCCGGGTGCGGTGGTGCACGCCTGTAGTCCCAGCTACTCGGGAGGCTGAGACGGGATGATGGACTGAAGCCGAGAGATCAAGGCCGCCATCAGCCATGATGGCAACACCGCACCCCAGCCTGGGTGACAGAGCAAGACACTGTCTTAAAAAAAATTCACTTCAGGGACACAAAGGGAGCAATTAAGTGATTAACTGGGCAACCACCCTCTTCCTGCGTTTCTGTCTCTGCTCTCTGAAGTCGGTCACTCTGTCCTCTGACTGGAGGCCCTGGTGGCTCCTGGGCTGGCTGGGGCCCCCTGCACACACAGATCCTTTTGGGAAATGTGCTGGACACGTGAGTCTGTGTCCCAGAGAGTGGGATGGGAGCCAGGGGCCAGCGGACCCCGAGATCTGCCTTTGTCTCCACGCAGGGCTCTGCCCTCCCTTGCAGGAGGGACCCGGGGGCTCAGGTTCCAGCACTTTCCACGCTGGCCTCAGGGTGGGGGAGCAGCTCCCTCCACCCATCAGGCAGGCTCTAGTGCCCAGGAGAAGGGCCCTGACTGCCTCCCTTCCATCTTCCCAGGAGGCCCTTCCGGAAAAACGTCACCACCACCCCTGTTTCTATTCCAGCCTCCCATGAGGTTTCTCAGTTCGTTGGAATATGGGCCCAGAATTTCAATCTCAGCCTGGCCTCTGTCCTATTCTCCCACTTGCTGGCAGTCTTCCAAGGGCCATCCCAACTGACGCTGGGGCATTTTTGTCGGGTGACAGCCCACCATGGGGTCCGAGCCTGGACCTTTGGATCAGAGCTTTATTGGTGAGGCCAGAGCAGAGGCAGGTGATTATTGTGGATGGCCAGGGTGGACTCTGGAGCCAGGGCCCGGGGTGCAAGCTCAGTCCTACTCCTTAAGGCTGGAGGACCCGGGCAGGTCCCCTGGTGCTCTGTGACTCTGTCTCTTCTTCTACAAAATGACAGTGTCCTGGAAGAGCTCCTGGCTCGAGGTTTGTCAAGGTTCATGAGCACATGCAGGGAAAGCACCCAGCACAGCGTGAGGTGGAAATGCTTGCTGCTGTGAGGACCACCCTGTTCCCCGGTGCTGTTCAGAGGAACCTCTTTCCCCTGTGTCCCGGGAAGATTCGCCGGCAGTGAGTGGGAATTCTGCGGCTCCTGGGTCACTATGCGGCTTCTCCCTCCTGACTATGAATTGCTGGCGATGCTTGGGTGTGTCTCTCTCCGTTCTCTGTTGCTCCTGGCAGCTGTCGCTCTGGAGTGGCGATTCCACTTGGAACTGAGAAGCAATCCTGCCCACCTGGCCGTGGACACTGGCGGCCCGTTCGGAAGGTGGCCAGCCACCAGCAGCTGCCCTCAGAGCCACTGCCTCCTACAATGTACAGTTTGCCAAAAGTCGATTTGTTAAAATTACAGGTGTATTGTTTCTTTGAAACCAATTTACCCCACATCAGGTCACAGCTGAACACGTAATTCCAGGGCACTGAGCCTGCCGGTGCCGACCTTGCACTTTCTTTCCTTTTTTCTGTGAGATGGAGTCTCACTCTGTCACCGGGCTGGAGTGCAGTGGTGCGTTCTCAGCTCACCGCAACCTCTCTGCCTTCTGGTTTCAAGCGATCCTCCTGCTTCAGCCTCCTGAGTAGCTGGGATTCCAGGCGCACGCCAGCACATCCGGCTAATTTTTGTATTTTTAGTAGACACAGGGTTTCACCATGTCGGCCAGGCTGGTCTTGAACTCCTGACCTCAGGTGTCCCACCCGCCTCGGCCTCCCACTGTGCTGGGATTGCAGGTGTGAGCCACGCGCTCAGGGGACACTTCACTTCCTAAAGCCACATTTTTAAGGTACACAGTCCATGCTTCACGCTGGGCCTGGGAGGAGGTTCCTGGTTGTAAACCCGTCTCTGTGGCCTCCCAGCCGGCTCAGAGATGTCCCCGACCCAGAGTCCCGAAGACACCCGACTTTGGGGAGGAAGCTCGCTTGGGGTCCTGGGCGTAAAGCCGGCCAAGCAGCACCCATCTCTGATCTCGGCTGGAAACGCACCTGAGAGCTTCGCCCTGCCTGCCGCCCGCCGCCTCCTCTCTCCTCTCAGAAACGCGTGTCGACGTCTTCAGATCCTGTGCCGAGAGGGCTGGGCTGGGAACCAGGGTTCAGCTGTGGTCTTTCTAAAGAGGCGTGGGGACTGTTCTGTTTCTCTTTCAGCTTTCCTCACATTCCCTTAGGCCACTGAAGCCTGGCGTGGACTCCCGTCTCAGCATGGCCTCTGCCGTGGGCTTCCACGTGCTGGCGGCCTTCCAAGAGGCATCCCAGCAAACGGGGGGCTCTTTTGTCCAGTTACATGAATGGCCACTCCAGGGAACACTCCGGCCACTGAAACCTGTGGGGGCTGCGTTCACCCCCGGTGGGGAGGGGGTCCGGTCCTGCAGGTGGGTCCTCAGGCCCCGGGAAGGAGCACCCTTGGATGAGCTGTCCCCCTGGGGGGCCGTGCAGAGCACGGAGGGGAGGGAACAGGCAAACCAGGAATGTCCCTCGCTGCCTTCCAAGGCTGGGTTCTGGGACCTCTCACCTCGGAGGCGGCTCTTTCTTTTGCTTCATTTCATCTGGATTTTACCAAGGACACAGTGCACTGGGGAAGCAGGAGTTACAGGCCGAGGGCCCAGTGCTTGCTTCAGTCCTGCACACCCCAGAACCCGGCCGTTCCTTCCGCAGCAGTCCCTGAATTCAGGGGTGCTCTGCTCCTGGCCTCCTGCAGCGGGACTCTCTCCACTGCTTCCAGCCGAAGGCCACTGGGGGGCAGCAGAGGCCTCCCCCTCGGGCTCCCTCCGTCTAGGGTGGGTGGCAGGCAGGGTGCTGCTCCTTCTCTCAGGAGGGGTGGCCGCTGGCCACTGTGTGACCACACGGAGACAGCCCATCAGGTCCTCCAGCAGCCGGCTGAGAAGTTTCACCGGCACCTTCTCAAAGGCGCCTTCATTTAAGCCACCGCCTTCTGTTTGTGGAGTTCCTAGGGTTGATTGTCACCCGAGGCTTATCAGGGACAGGGATCAGAGCTTGGGTGTCACTGGCGAGAAGAAGCTCATAAAACAGCTCTCAGGGTCAGCTCCTCCTCCAGTCGGTGCGACCCCGGCACGGCCGCTGAGTGTTCCACGGTGTCACCCAGACCCTACAGCCGGGTGGTGTTAAGGGGACTTCATCAGGTTGTCTTGCACACGCCTCTCCAAATGTTCCTTAGGAGTACAGTTACCTCGAGTGTGTCTGCAGCCAGTATTTCTTGGAAAATCTGAAAATCCAGCCAACTGGATACACGCAGGGCACGGGGACAATCCAGACTTTGATGTCTCTGTGGATGCCGCATTCTCTTGTGGACTCTTTGGCCTTTAAACACAGGCTGAGGCACAGCTGATTGTCGTGATTTGGGACTGGAGTCGCCCGTGGTTCAGGCGAATCATGCTCAGGGCTCGCCTGCCCTGTGCAAATCCTTACTCAGGAGCTGCCTGCCTGTGTCAGCCAGCCCGGGCCGCAGAAACGAAACGCCGAAGACGCGGACGGGGTTTCTACGGCGCTGGGGGCTGAGGTCTACGGTCAGGGCACCCGCAGACTCGCTCCTGCTGGGGGCCTCCTGCTGCTGCAGAGGGGCCTCCTCGCCAGCCCGAGAACCGGGGAGACTCTGCAGCTCCCAGGGTCCCCAAGGCGCCAGCCAGGGTCAGCCGGGCCTCTGCTGCCCTCCAGTGGCCTTGGGCTGGAAGCGGCGGAGAAGGCACCTTCTCACATGGTGCACACACGGAGGGAGACAGAGAGAGAGACAGAGAGACAGAGACAGGGAGAGAGAGAGATACAGAGACAGGGAGAGAGACAGAGACACAGAGACAGGGAGAGACAGAGACAGAGACAGGGAGAGAGAGAGAGAGAGACAGAGACACAGAGACACAGACACAGGGAGAGACAGAGACACAGAGACAGGGAGAGACAGAGACACAGAGACAGGGAGAGAGAGAGAGAGAGAGAGACAGAGACAGAGAGAGAGAGAGACAGAGAGAGACAGAGACGGGGGAGAGAGAGGGAGGGAGGAGGGCAAGGAGTGTGAGCCCGGGCACCGCCCCCTTCCTCTTCTTTGTAGAACACTGAGCCCATCGCTGGGCCCCACGCTGTCGCCTAATCCCACCCTTGTGGTCTCCCCACGGTCCCGCCTCTAAATACCATCACATGAGGGGCTTGGGCTTTGACATGAATTTTGGGGGGACACAAACATCCCATCCACACCAAAGGGGACACTGGTGGTCATGTGCTGGCAGAATTGTGTGTCCCAGGAACCCTACGTGGAAGCCCAGGCCGGGGACCTCAGATCATGACTGTATTTGTAGACGGGGTCTCTAAGAAGGTGACTGATGCAAACAGAGGCCGTCAGGGTGGGCTGTGGACCGCAGGGCTGAGGTCCTGACAGGAGGAGGAGACTGGGACGCAGGTGCACACGGAGGACGACCCTGTGAGGACACCGGGAGAAGACGCTGTCTGCAAGCCACGGAGAGGCCTTGGGAGGAGTGGCCGTGCCCACAGCATCAGCACAGACTTGCAGCCTCCAGGACTGTGAGAACCCCCTGCCGGGCCTTCTGCCCTCAGGCTGGGGTGCCTTGTGGCAGCAGCCATCGGGCAGGGGTACAGCAGGCTGGAGCAGCGTGACTCAGCCTTGAAGCAGCAGCAGAGAGACTGCGCAGGTGGAGGCGGGTGTGGGGTGAGCGTCCAGCCCCTGCCCTCAGCCTTCCTGCACCCTCTTAGCCCCTGCCCACCTGAAGGCCTGTCCCAGCCTGGGTTCAGCTTTAGTAGAAACCGGGGCACTTTCTCACAGACATGCAGGCAGCACACACAGAACAGACGGTCACCTGCACGGATGTCTTGGTGTCAAGCGAGGCACAAACACACACGTGGGCATCCCTGCCCAGCGAGTTTCCGGTGATTAGCACCTTTTTACAAAGCGACTGCAGCTCTCCTGCTGGAACAATGCAGCTCCTTCAGGGAGGAGACTCACACACTTAGGTCTGCATTTTCAGAGCTGAGCACCTGCCCTGGCCCCATTCCGTGCCCTAAATAAATGTTTATGGAATGAATTAACACAGAAACGCAAATCCAAGAATCACATGTTCTCATTTATCCGTGGAGCTAAACATTGGGTGCACAGGATGTACAGGAGACCCTGGGTACTCGCAGAGAAAGGGGAGACGGAGGGGCAAGGCGTGAGGGACTCTCACCCTGTACCATGCTCAGGGCGTGCATGACGGGGTCAACGAAACCCAAGCCTCAGCATCACAAAACATGCCTATGAAACAAGCCTGTGCGTGGACCTCCTGAATCTAGAATTATTTTTAAATTAAATAAAATTAAAAAAAAAAAAAACAAACAAACATATCCTAGGCTGGGTGCAGTGACTCACGCCTATAATCCTACCACTTTGGAGGCCAAGTGGGAAGAATCACATGAATCTAGGAGTTTGAGACCAGCCTGGCCCACATGGCAAAACCCTGTCTCTACTAAAAATACAAAAATTAGCTGGGCGTGGTGTCACACACATGCAATCCCAGGCTGAGATGAGAATGGCTGGAACCCAGGAGGCAGAGGTTGCAGTGAGCCGAGATCACACCACTGCACTCCAGCCCGGGGGACAGAGGGAGACCTTGTCTCAAAAGGTAAACAAATAAGTAAACGAAAAACTAACACATTCTTGAGGCAAGCAGAGAAAGTTCCCCGGAACAAAAGGCTTTCATTTAAAAAAAAAAATCTATTGCCCTAATGAACAAATGAATGAATGAATGTAAAATGCTTACTGTGGTTCAAATGCTGACTGCCGTGTGTCGTTATGTACATGTGAGAAGTGGGCACGCCCACCAGGGCACGTGCCACGGATCAGCCTGGCGCCCAGCAGCAGCCCCCCACCCCAGGTCCCTCTTCTCAGCCAGTGCTGCTCTGATTTACCGGTTTTCATTCCTTTGAATGTTTCTGGGGTGCTGGGTCTTCCCCATGACCCCCGCCCTCCCTCATGCAACCCAACCTTGCCTCCCCCAGTCACTGGGATCCCAGCACGGCTCTGACTTCCACGTCAGGTTGGAAATTCCAGTAGAGAACTCAGACTGAGCTGTGCACTAGGGACCTGGTCTCCACGGCCGGCCCAGTGACTCCCGGGTTGCCCACGTGGCTGTAGGGGCTCCAGGTATTTGCCTGCCACACAAATCATGACGGGGACACCTGCCTTTAGACCTGAAGTCTGCAGCCACTGCCCTGCCTGCTCCCTGCCCTGCTCCCACATCACTTCTCAAAGGCAGTCGCCCTCCCCAGCCCATCAGAAAGAAAGTCCCGCTGGTGGTGTAAAGGGACCGCAGGTCACAGCAGAGAGAAAATCCCTGAACTACTTCTGGCTTCCCAAGGCAAACACGTTGCACGTGGCCCCTCAGCGTGTCAGCGTTCCATCACAGAACAGCTCATGCTCACTCAGCATCCCCATGGGCTTCCCATCCTGCCCAACCCAGGACCCCACGGCCCGGCGCCCACCATGTGCTCCCTCGCTCACCATCAGGAAGGGTGAGCCAAAAGGAAATTCTAAGCCCCTCAAGCCTCATTATGCTCCACTCTTTAGCGGTTTAGGAGCAACTGACCAACCTTTACGTTAGAACAGAGACCACAAGACTGACAGAACTCTGTGGCAATACGATGCCAAATTATACACAGGACCTGAGGCGTGCCGGGCAAGGGTTGAGCCACGCGCCCCACACCTAAAGAATAAGTGGTGTTCTCCCTCTCACAGGGTGTTGATTTTTCTCTGGCAGCTAAATAAGCTCTGGCCTGGAGGTAAGAAAGTCTCCGGCGGTGACAGCAGCAGCCATCAGACACTGCCCCGAACACAGTTCCACTGCAGCCTTCATGAGGCAGGAGACAGAGGTCAGCACTTTCTCCGGATAAAAGACCCCATCCATGGACTGGTTCTGGCCGCTTTACAGACGCTGAGCATTTGAGGGCCTCTGTCCTGAAAAGGACTTTGGATGTACGTGGCCCAACTGTAACTCATTTAAATGTTAGGTTTACACCCAAGACAAACTTGGGTCCTATGTCACAGGCATGCTTGTCCATCACGCATGTGCCAGGCCCCTTCATGAATATTCATGAATATTCCTCCTAGAATCATTGAATATGCATGCTTGGCCAATCCATTCAGCATGGAGCCCTGTTCCACCCAGCCTCTCGGGCTCCGGGCCAGGCAGTGCTTCCCAGCCTATAGGGCGGCCGCCTGGCAGCCTGCAACCCTTCAGAAGGAAGTTTCCTTTCTAAATATGTACACTGTGTGATTTTTTTTTTTTTCTTGAGACAGAGTCTCGCCCTATCGCCCAGGCTGGAGTGCAGTGGTGTAATCTGGGCTCACTGCAACCTCCACCTCCCAGGTTCAAGCAATTCTCCTGCCTCAGCCTCCTGAGTAGCTGGGACTACAGGTGCGTGCCACCATGCCTGGCTAATTTTTTATATTTTTAGTAGAGTCAAGGTTTCACCATGTTGGCCAGGATGGTCTCAATCTCCTGACCTCGTGATTCGTCCACCTCAGCCTCCCAAAGTGCTGGGATTACAGGCGCAAGCCACCGCGCCCGGCCTGGTTGTGTAATTTTTAGTTAACAAAGTTCTCTCTTTCATTCTTTAAAAAATACGAGCTGGTCATCTATCCCGTGCCAGGCACTAGAAGGAGGGGACAAGACAGAGTTTATCTCAGGCTTTCAGGAACTTTCCATCCGGTGAGGGTTAGCAGGGAAAGTTCACAGGCAGTGCTAAGCCCCTAAGAGGAAAACGCTCCCGAGGTCAGCGATACAGTTCAGCTGTGTCCTCACCCGAATCCCATCTTGAATTACAGCTCCCACGACTCCCATGTGTCTCGGAGGGACCCGGTGGGAGGTAATTGAATCATGGGGTGGGTTTTTTCCCGTGCTGTTCCCGTGAGAGTGAGTGGGGCTCACAAGACCTAATACTTTATGAAGGGGAGTTGCCCTGCACAGACTCTCTCTTGCCTGCTGCCGTGTAAGACCGCCCTCGTTCTTCCACCGTGACTGTGAGGCCTCCCCAGCCGCGTGGAACTGTGAGTCAATTGAACCTCTTTCCTTTGCAAATTACCCAGTCTCTGGTACGTCTTTATTAGCAGTGGGAGAGCAGACTAACACAGTCAGGGTCCCCAGTAATGAGCAGGGCCGGTTGGACAGCCGGGCGGGGCACCCCCCTGGACCCGCGCACCTGGCTCCCTGGAAAGGTGGGCTTTACGTCTTGGCTAGCCACAACGATCCCCCGCACAGCCGGCTGCCTGAGACCCCTTCCCCACAAAGGAATCCCCTCTTCTGGTTGATTAAGGATGTCTCGCTCATGTCTGTGCTTTCCACCCCAAACAGACCACCCGGCACTCAGTGAACGCTCGGTTTTCATTTGATTTTTTTAACATTTGCCAGCATCAGTTATGATCAGATGGGGTAGGGGTCCAACCGTTTGCCTCGTGAGCAGGAAGGTGGCCTGGAGCCCAGGGAACGCGCCTGCAGCCGTGAGTCCCGCCACCTGGCACCCGCTTGCCGCTGGATCCGCAGAGTCTGCGGTGGGCTGTGAGAAAGCTTAAGGCAGCCAGGAGCAGCCAGCGGCCCCTGGGCCAGAGTGGGCGCCCCGCACTCAGTGGGTTTCCTGAAGCAGGGTTGAGACCACACGCTCGACCCTTCCACACCCAGGCCGCAGGGGCCTCTGTGCGCTGCGATTTGCTTCCTCATTCACTTCTGTGTCTGAACTTCCTTCCGCCTCACCTGCTGGTCCCTGCAAGCTGCCCTCCTCACCTCCCTGCCCGCCTGCTGACGTCGCAGCCTGAGTCCTGGCTCTGGTCCCGACCCGGACACACGCAGGCCTCACCTGGCTGCTCCAGCCTGCTCTACCCCTGCCCGAGGGCTGCCGCCACAAGGCACCCCAGCCTGAGGGCGGAAGGCCTGGCAGGAGGTTCTCACAGTCCTGGAGGCTGCAAGTCTGCGCTGATGCTGTGGGCACGGCCACTCCTCCCAAGGCCTCTCCGTGGCTTGCAGACGGCGTCTTCTCCCGGTGTCCTCACAGGGTCATCTCCATGTGCACTGGCATCTGAGTCTCCTCCTCCTGTCAGGACCTCAGCCCTGCAGACCACAGCCCACCCTGACGGCCTCGGTTTACATCAGTCACCTTCTTAGAGACCCCGTCTCCAAATACAGTCATGATCTGAGGTCCCCGGCTTGGGCTTCCATGTAGGGTTCCTGGGACACACAATTCTGCCAGCACATGACCACCAGTGTCCCCTTTGGTGTGGATGGGATGTTTGTGTCCCCCCAAAATTCATGTCAAAGCCCAAGCCCCTCATGTGACAGTATTTAGAGGCGGGACCGTGGGAGACCACGAGGGTGGGATGAGGCGACAGCGTGGGGCCCAGCGATGGGCTCAGTGTTCTACAAAGAAGAGGAAGGGGGCGGTGCCCGGGCTCACACTCCTTCCCCTCCCCACCCCGTGTCTCTCTCCCTATCTCTCTCTCTATCTCTCTGCCTGTCTCGGTCTCTGTCTCTCTCCCTGTCTCTGTCTCTCTCTGTCTCTGTCTCCCTGTCTCTCTCCCTGTCTCTGTCTCTCTGTCTCTCTCTCCCCGTCTCTGTCACTGTCTCTCTCCCTGTCTCTCTCTCTCCCTGTCTCTCTCTCTCCCTGTGTCCGTCTCTCTCTCTGTCTCTCTCTCTCCCTGTCTCTGTGTCTCTGTCTCCCTGTCTCTGTCTCTGTCTCTCCTTGTCTCTGTGTCTCTGTCTCTCTCCCTGTCTCTGTCTCTGTCTCTCTCTCTTTCCCTGTCTCTGTCTCTCTGTCTCTCTCTCCCTCTCTCTCTCCCTGTCTCTGTGTCTCTGTCTC
>NW_022438903.1:0-11527 GCF_009761245.1 Sapajus apella
CACACATACACACACACACACACACACACACACACCCCTTTACATATATATATATATATATATGGATATATATATCATATATATAAAGGGGAGATATATGTATGAGATATATATATGATATATATGATATACATATATATGATATACATATATATTTATATACCTATATACATATATATACATATATACTCTATATACATATATAAAGGGGAGTTTATTAAATATTAAATTACATGGTGACAAGGTCCCACCATAGACAGTCTGTAAGCTGAGGAGCAAGGAAAACCAGTCCAAGTCCCAAAACTGTCCATTGTTTCAGGGCAGGAAGCATCCAACACGAGAGAAAGATGCAGGGTAGGAGGCTAGAACAGTCTCTCCTTTTCATGTTTTTCTACCTGTTTTATATTTGCTAGCTGCTAATTAGATAGTTCCCATCCAATTAAGGGTGAGTCTGCCTTTCCCAGACCACTAACTTAAATGTTAATCTCCTTTGGCAACATCCTCACAGACACAACCAGGATTAATACTTGGTACCCATTAATCCACTTAAGTTGACACTCAGTATTAACCATCACAATGAGTAAGATGTGAATTTTTGCCTAGAATAAGAATTTGTAAATAAGAATCATATGCAGTCTTCCACTTTCTGATTCAGTATATAAAATGATTCAAAGTTACCACTTTATTCTAACAAAACCAAAGCTGAACACACTTAAAACAACAACAACAACAACAAATATTTTTAGGCACACAAGAGAAGCGAGATCACATGGCAAACCACTATTTCCAAAATTGGACAGATATATGGGCATATATGAAAAATGATGATATAAAGAGCAGAAACCTCTGTGGGAACCAGATAAGTAACCCTGAACTGTAACTGAATAAGTAATGGAGGTCCAATAGGGGAAAGTCTGACTGTTAAAACCTCTAAGAGAGCCCATTCTAAGGTAGAGCCCCAAATTTTTGTGAGCTCTACCAGGTCATTACAATAAATATCAGAAAAAAACTTCCATGTGCTTCTTTCAATGGGAGGAGAAAATGAATGATTTGGAAATCCAGAATATTCTGTTATTCTTAAAAACGTTTGCCTCAGGATGAGCTATTTTAAAAGAGCTTAAAAACACTAGAGGTTTATCAGAACCTAACCAACCTGGGGGAAATGTAATTCCCAACTCAAAGCCCTTCTAGCCATTCTATTCCACCTAAGGCTAAGAAGAACTGGTAAAATGTATAGTCAAAGTTCACCCCAAAACTGAAACTTAATCATAGGACCCCAGAATGCTGCCTTTGCCCTCACTCCTTACTGCTATTATACAAAAAGCTTATTTACAGAAGTTCATTTTATTATTATTCATTTTATTATTGTTTTTAGTAGAAATGGGTTACCACAACATCACGCAGGCTGCTTTCATACTCCTAGGTTCAAGTAATTCTCCTGCCTTGACATCCCAAAGTGCTGGGATTATAGGCATCAGATACCATGACTGGCCAGTAGTTCATTTTTACCCAATCCACCATGAATCACATTTTAACAAAAAATTACAAAGCATACTAAAATGTAAAAACAAACAAACAAAAAACAGTTTGAAAAAATGGAAAAAGCCATCAAGACTAGAGTCGGATATGGCAGTGTTATTACCTGAATAAGCCCTCATGAATAGGATTAGTGCCCTTACATGAGGCTTCAGAGAGACTGTCTACCTCTTTCATTATATGAGGTTAAGACAAGAAGAAGGTCATGTATAAGACCAGGAAGGGGGCCTTCATCGGTCACTACATCTGCCAGCACCTGGATCATGGATTTCTAAGCCCCCAGAACTGTAAGAAATAAATGCCTGTAGTTTAGAAGGTATCAGTTTACGGTATTTTGTTATAGCAGTCCAAGTATACTGAGATAATTAGTAATGTTGAGAATGTTGAAAGGTTCAACCCAGAAACTTATAATAATTTACCATTAACATGGTAAAAGCTTTAATGAAAAAGGTAGACAACATGTAAGATCCAATGGATATGTAAGTAAAGAGATGAAAATTTTAAGGGATAGCTAAAAGGAAATGATAGAGATTAACATTAAAAAACACTGTAACAAAAGGAACAATTAAAAAAAAGAAACATGTAACAGATGTAATATGAGAACACCAAAGGGAAAATAAAGAAACAGAGAGGACATGTTTTTTAAAAATGGCCAAGAACTCATTAAAAGTGAGGAAAGAAATGAACATACAGATTCAAGAAATTCAACTAAAATAAATCAAGAGAGAACCATAGGAAAACATATTATAATTAGCATATCTAAAATCAAAGATAAAGAAATAACTGTACAAGCAGCAAGAGAAAAGTGATTTAACATGTATAAGGGAGCTTCTGTTACATTATCAGTGGATTTCTCAGGAGAAATATTGCAGCCCAGAAGGGTGATAATATTTTCAAAGTGCTGAAGAAAAAATAAAATCCTCAACAAAGAATTTTGTATCTGACCAAACTATTCCAGAAATGAGAAATTAAGACATTGTTAGATAAGCAAAAGCTAAGGGAGTACATCACCACTAGGCCTGTTCTACACACACACACACACACACACACACACACGCTAAAAGGTGTCTTTCAAGTTGAAATGCAAGAACAATAGACAGTAACATAAAGTTTTTCAAAAACTGTTTACCACCAGTAAAGGTAAATATGTGGATAAATATATTAAAACACACTATTGTAATTTTGTTGCATAGAATGTAAATGCCAAAGGCAAAAATAATGATAAATCTATGTCAATGACTGTACAATATATAAAGATATAAGTTATGTCAAAAACAACATAAACTGAGGGTAACGTCGAGGTTGTAAAGGAGTAGAATTTTTGTATTGAATTGAAGTTGAATTCTTGTCAATTTAAAATAGAATGCTATAATTTTAAGATGCCTTATGCCATTTTATAGTAACCATGATGTAATTATTTATAAAATATGTACAGAAGAAAATGAGCAGAGAATCAAATCACATAAATAAAAAACTTTTACAAACACAAAAGAAGTCAATAATATTGGATAGGAGAAACAAAAAGGCTACAATTATACAGAAAACAATGAACAAAATTACAACAGTAAGTCCTTCCTTATTGAGAAATACTTCACAAGTAAATAGATTAAATTCCCTAATCAAAAGACAGATTGGCTGAGTGGATTAAAAAACAAGATCCAACTATATGCTGTGATCAAGAGACTCACTTTAGATTTAAGGACACATAGGCTGGACATGAAATAAGAAAAAAAGATGCCATAAAAATAATAAACAAGAAAAAGCAGGAATGGCTATACAAATAGTAGACAAATAGACTAATCCAAAACAGTTACAAGAAACAGAAAAGGACATTACATAATGCTAAAAGGGTCAATTAACCAAGATATAGGAATTATAAATATTTATGCACCAAAGATCAGAGTTTCAAGTACATGAAGCAATCTTTTATAGAATTGAAGTGAGAAATTAACAACAGCATAATAATAGTGGAATTCAATACCTCACTTTCAATAAGAGATTGAAAAGTCAGATAGCTCATATGGAACCAAAAAAGAGCCTGCATAGCCAAGATAATCCTTAGCAAAAAGAACAAAGCTGGAGGCATCATGCTACCTTACTTCAAACTATACTACAAGTCTACAGTAATCAAAACAGCATGGTACTGGGACCAAAACAGAGATATAGACCAATGAAACAGAAGAGAGGTCTCAGAAGTAAAGCCACACATCTACAACCACCTGATCTTTGACAAACCTGACGAAAACAAGCAATGGGGAAAGGATTCCCTGTTTAATAAATGGTGTTGGGAAAATTGGCTAGCCTTACGCAGAAAACTGAAACTGGACCCATTCCTTACACCTTATATAAAAATTAATTCACGATATATTAAAGACTTAAACATAAGACCTAAAAACTTAAAAACCCTAGAAGAAAACCTAGGTAATACCATTCAAGACATAGGCATGGGCAAAGACTTCATGACTAAAACACCAAAAGCAAAGGTAACAAAAACCAAAATTGAAAAATGGGATCTAATTAAACTAAAGAGCTTCTGCATAGCAAAAGAAACTATCATCAGAGTGAACAGGCAACCTACAGAATGGGAGAACATTTTTGCAATCTATCCATCTGGCAAAGGGTTAATATTCAGAATCTACAAAGAATGTTAACAAATTTACATTAAAAAAAAAAGAAACAACCCCATTTAAAAGTGGGCAAAGGATATGAACAGACAATTCTTAAAATAAGACATTTATACGGCCAAAAAACACATGGAAAAAAGCTCATCATCACTGGTCATTAGAGAAATGCAAATCAAAACCACAATGACATACCATCTCATGACAGTTAGGATGGCAATATTAAAAAGTCAAAAAACAACAGATGCTGGAGAGGATGTGGAGAAATAGGAAGGCTTTTACACTGTTGCTAGGAGTGTAAATTAGTCCAACCATTGTGGAAGACAGTGTGGCTATACCTGGAGGATCTAGAAGCAGAAATACTATCTGATTCAGCAATCCCATTAATGAGTATATACACAAAGAATTATAAATCATTCAAGTATAAAAACACATGCACACTTATGTTTAATGTGAAACTGTTCACAATAGCAAATACTTGAAACCAACCCAAATGATCATCGATGATACACTGGATAATGAAAATGTGGCACATATACACTGTGGAATACTATGCAGCTATAAAAAGGATGAGTTCACGTTGTTTGCAGAGACATGGAAGAAGCTGGAAACCACCATTCTCAGCAAACTAACACAAGAACAGAAAACCAAACACTGCATGTTCTCACTCATAAGTGGGAGTTGAACAATGAGAACACATGGACACAAGGAGGGGAACATCACACATGGGGCCTGTTGAGGGGTGGGGATGTAGGGGAGGGATATCATTAGGAGAAATACCTAACGTAGATGATGGGTTGATGGGTGCAGCAAACCACCATAACATGTATATATCTATGTCATAAACCAGCGTGTTCTACACATGTACCCAAGAACTTAAAATTTAAGAAAAAAAGGTAGTACCTAGTAAGACATTTTACATTAAAATTACAATTGTATGCTTTTCAGGAATTAAAGTGATTCAATTTTTTCATATCCAAACACAAAATGGTAAATTTTCATTTACTATAGCACAATTCAAGTATTCTCTGAAATTTAAATTTAGTCTACTAGAACATAATAGTGACTTTATACGAACTTTTAAAAGACGGCTGTTATACAAAAGTATGACTCAATTACTCTAAATTGCCTAGAATAAGTGGAAAAAACAAATGACAGAGAACAAAAGCCTTTATGAGTGAGTCAACACATAAAAGATTGCACATATCAGCAATGAGGCATTTCTAAGTAACATCCCAAAAGTATTTGAACTCATGCAAACAAAGGCTATCTATATTCCTTTAGGGAGAAAATGTACTACCAAAGATAAAATATATTCAAATGCCTGTGCTTCAAACCATATATTAGTTGAATATCACACAAAATTAAAAAGGGTTTACCCATTTAATAACTGAAAGATATTATTTATTTTTGAAATAAAAGATGCTTTTTGAAACCAAAATAAACAAAAAAAGAAATTAGTACACAAATCAAGGAGTTATTTGAAACTAATGAGAACAAAGGTACAATGCACCAAAATTTCTGAGACACAATTAAGGTAGTGCTAGGAGAAGAATTTATAGCACTAAATGCCCACATTAAAAAGTTAATAAAGCATCAATTTAATAATCTAACATCACAACTAAAAGAATTAGAAAACCAAGAGAAAACCAATGCCAAAGCTAATATAAGACAAGAAATAACCAAAATCAGAGCTGAAAAGAGACAGAAACACCAAAAACTATTCAAAAAAATCAATAAATTGAGGAGCTGATTTTTTTTGAAAAATCGTGGGCAACGGAAGATCCGCAGGGGAGTCTTGGCCAGCAAGAGGGTCCCGACCTGAAAGAGGGGGTGCGCAGAAATAGAGACAGAAAAGCTGGGGTCTGGAGGACTGAGAAGGCAATGCCTAAACAGTGAATTTATTTTTGTCCAGGGTCTCAATATATACCTTAAGATCATAGGTGTTTAGGTGTTTACACAATCAACAATGGAAAGTTACAAAATATAAGATCACGAAAACAATCTTTTTTTTTTTTTTTTTTTTTTTTTTGAGACAGAGTTTTACTCTTGTTACTCAGGCTGGAGTGCAATGGCGCGATCCCGGCTCACCGCAACCTCCGCCTCCTGGGTTCAGGCAATTCTCCTGCCTCAGCCTCCTGAGTAGCTGGGATTACAGGCACGTGCCACCATGCCCAGCTGATTTTTTGTGGTTTTAGTAGAGACGGGGTTTCACCATGTTGACCAGGATGGTCTCGATCTCTTGACCTTGTGATCCACCCACCTTGGCATCCCAAAGTGCTGGGATTACAGGCGTGAGCCACCGCGCCCGGCCAAAAACAATCTTAAGCATGACATTCAAGGATCATAAAAGTGGGCAGGTGGTATGCTTTATCTGTTTTTACCAAAATGCACATTTGTAAATAACAATACCTAAGAGTCACAAGCTAAGCCATAAAGTCATTATCTAGGGTTCAAGGCAGTCATGCAGATAAGGCTGAGCTTCTTGAAAGACAAAGTCGTAAAGGTCATGCAGAGGCCTAGTGGAGACATAACGTCTGACAAAACCACACGACCCTTGCCCAAGCATCATTGCAGTCAGAAGTAGAAACTTTTGCAACATCAGTCATTTCTCAGTTCCTTCTTTCCCATAGCTCGACTGCCTCCAGCAGGAAACTGTGTTTGGGCTCAAGCTCACCATCTGGTGAGGCCCACACATTAGGGGGGCCTCTCACGGGAGCGTTCCCCACAAGAAATATAATAAAATAAATATACCACTAGCTAGACTAATAAAGAAAAAAACATTAATTAAACACAATCAGAAATGAAAAGGAGACTATTACCACTGACCTACAGAAATACAAATGAACGTCACAGACAATTATAAACACTTCCATGCACACAGACTAAAAAATCTAGAAGAAATGGATAAATTCCTGGACACATGCACCCTATCAAGTCTGAAACAGAAAAAAGGAATTGAATCCCTTAACAGACTAATAAGGAGCTCTGAAATTGATACAGTAATAAATAGCCTACCAATCAAAGAAAGCCAATGATCAGACAGATTCACAGCTGAATTCTATCGGATGTACAAAAAAGGCTGGTGCCATTCCTGCTAAAACTATTACCAAAAATATGAGGAGGAATAACTCCTCTACGACTCATTCTATGAAGCCAACATCAACCTGATACTAAAACTTGGCAGAAACCCAACAAAAGAAGAAAATATAATGACAATATCCTTGATGAATATTGATGTAAAAATCCTCAAAATAAAATACTGGCAAATCCATCAATACATTAAAAAGTTTCTTTACCACAATCAAGTAGGCTTTATCCCTGGGGTGCAAAGTGGGTTCAACATACACAAATTAATAAATGTGATTCATCACATAAACGTAACTAAAGACAAAAATCATAATTATGTCAATAGGTGCAAAAAAGGCTTTTGATAAAATTCAACACCACTTCAATTCTCAATAACCTTGGTACTAAAATAACTTATGTTTCAACAAGAGCCATCTATGAAACACTCAGAGCCAACTTTATATTGAAAGGGTGACCTCTCTCACCAATCTTTTTCAACAAAGTATTGGAAGTCTTTGTCAGAGAAATAAAGAACAACGAAATAGGAAGAGAGAAAGTCAAACTATCCCTGTTTGCAGATGACATAATTCTATATTTAGAAAACATGATAGTCCTACCCCAAAAACTCCTAAAGCTGATAAGCAATTTTAGCAAAGTATCAGGATATAATATCAATGTAAAAAAGTTACTAGCATTCCTATATAGCAACAACAGTCAAGCTGGGTGCCAATCAGGAACAGAATCCCATTCAAAATAGCCACACAAAAAATAAAGTATCTAGCAATTCAGCTAACAAAAGAGGTGAAAGATCTCTACAAGAAGAACTAGAAAACACTGCTCCTGGGAGGCAGAGGTTGCAGTGACCTGAACTGTGCCAAACCAGAGTGAGACTCCATCTCAAAAAAAAAAGAAAAGAAAAGAAAGAAAGGAATTCAGGGATGACCTAAACAAATGGAAAAAATCCCACGCTCATGGATAGGAGGAATCAATATCATTAAAATGGCCAAACTGCTGAAAGCAATGTATATATTCAATGCTATTCCTATTAAACTACCATTGGTATTTGTCACAGAACTAGAAAAAACTATTTTCAAATTCATATGGAACCAAGAAAAAAAAAAAAAAAAAAACCAGAAATGTCCAAATACCCAAGGTAATCCCAAGCAAAAAAGAACAAAGCTGGAGGCATCCCACTACTCAACTTCAAACTATACTACAGGGCTACCGTAACTAAAACAGCAAGGTATACGTACAAAAGCAGACACATAAAAAATGGAACAGAATGGAAAACCCACAAATAAGGTCATGCAGCCACAACTATCTGATCTTCAACAAAACTGACAAAAACAAGCAATGGAAAATTGACTTCCTATTAAATAAATGGTGTTGGGATAACTGGCTATTCATATTCAGATGATTGAAACTGAATCACTTTTGAAACTGGATACTGTCTTTACATCATATACAAAAAGCAAATTAAAATGAATTAAATACTTAAATGTTCAACCAAAACTGTAAAAACTCTGGAAGACAACATATGCATTATTATTCTGGACATATAAACAGGCAAAGATTTCATGACGAAGATGTCAAAAGCAATTGCAACAAAAGTAAAACCTGGCAAATAGGATCTAATTAAACTAAAGAGCTTCTGCATAGCAAAACATCCTATCAACAGTGTGAGCAGACATTTTACAGAATGGGAAGACATTTTTGCAAAGTGTTTATTTGACAAAGATATTTTACTAAATGTCTGTAAGGAACTCAAACTAATTTACGAGAAAAAAACTATTAAAAAGTTGGCAAAGGATATGAACATACACTTTTAAAAATAAAACATTCATGTGGACAATAATCATAATTTTAGGAAGCTCAATATCACTAATCATTAGAAAAATTCAAATCAATACACAAGAAGATATAATGACCCATTAGTCAGAATGTCTATTATAAAAAATACAGATGTTGGGAAAGTTGTGAAGAAAATGAACATTTATACACTATTGGTGGGAGTATTGATTAACCATTGTGTAAGATAGTGTGGTAATTCCACAAATACCTGTAAACAAAACTACCATTTGATCCAGCATTCCCATTATTGGATATATATCCAAGGGAATTTAAATTGTTCTATCATAAAGACACACACATGCATAGGTTCACTGCAGCACTATTTACAATAGCAAAGCCATGAAATCAACCTAAAGGCCCATCACTTGTAGGCTGGCTTAAAAAAAATGTGGTACATATATACCATGTAATACTATGCAACCATAAAAAAAGAAAAAGACTGAAATCATGTCCTCTGCAGAAACATGGATACTGCTAGAGGCCATTATCCTTAGCAAACTAATGCAGGAACAGAAAACTAAATACTACATATTCCCACTTATAAGTGGAGTATAAATGTTGTGGATATATAGAGGGGAACAATGGGAACTGTGGCCTACCAGAGGGTGGAGAGCGGGAGGAGAGTGAGGATTAGGAAAAATAAGTAATGGATATTAGGCTTAATACCTGGGTGTTGAAATAATCTATATAACAAACCCCATGACATAAATGTACTTTTATAACAAACTTGAGTATGTACTTTTAAACTTAAAATAAAAGTTAACCATAAAATAGAAAATAAAATTGGTTTTCATATTGATACTTTTTCACAATTTAAATAATAATATATGTGCTGATTTAAAAAAGAGAAAATAAAGAAAAATCAATGAGTAATAATTGATTTTTTTTCAAAGAAAAAGACTATTTACAATCCTCAGTTTGATTAACTAATAAAAAAGATTCAAATGACTAAAATCAGAAATGAAAGAAGGGACATTAAAACTGATAGCACAGAAATAAAAAAATTATAAAAGATAATATTGTGAACACGTGTTCACCAACAAATTTGATAACAGGGAAGAAATTGATAGAAACACACATCTTATCAACACAGAATTATAAAGTAATGAAAATGAACAGACCAAAATGAGTAAAGAGAAATACTGAAAATTTTCCAAGAATATTGAAAAAGAGTTAAAACACAAAAGACACTATTAGATATAATTATAATGTACAAAATATATTACATTATATATAATATATATTATATATATGACAGACCAATATTCTCAATGAATATTACTGCAAAATCTTCAACAAAATACTAATAAACTAAATTCAACAGCACATTTAAAGTATAAGGCACCATGACCAAGTGGGATTTATTTCTAGGATGTAATGATGGTTCAGCGTATGAAAATCAGTGTGATATATTACATTAACAAAATAAAGGGAAAAATGACATTATTATATTTGTTACTGCAGAAAAAAACATTAATTAGAATTCAATGTATTTTATAATTAAAAAACTCAATAAACAGAATAGAAAGAAACTACCTCAACATAATGAAAGGCCATTTATGAAAAATTCACAGCTAACATTATACCCAATGGCGAAACAACAAAAGCTTTTCTTCTAAGATCAGGCATAAGGCAGAGATGCTCACTCTTGCCACTTCTGTTCAACATGGTATTGGAAATCCTATCCAGAGAAATTAAATCAATAAAAATACAGTAAAAGCCTTCTGAATTGGAAAGAAGTAAAATTATCTCTGCTAACAGATTACATGGTTTTATATATAGAAAACCCTAAAAAATTCCAAAAAAATTAAAAGTAACAAATTCAACAGAGTTAAAGATGTAAAATCAATACACATAAGTCAGCTGCATTTCTATATACTATCAATGAACAACCTGAAAAGTAAGTAACAATTCCATTTATAATAACATCATTAATAATAAAATATTTAAGAATAAACCTAAAAAGTAAAAAAAAAAAAAAAAAAAAAAAGTGTATACACTAAAAGCTATAAAGCATTGCTAAAGGAATTTTTTTTTAAAAAACAAAGAAATGGAAAGACATCTTATATTCATTGTTTGGAAGAGTTAATGTTGTTAAGGTATCCATACTACCTCTGGTGGTTAATATAAGTTGTCAACTTAACTGGATTGAGGGGTGCCTAGATGACTGGAGAAGCATTGTTTCTAAGAATGTCTATAAGAATTTTTCAGAAGAGATTTACATGTGAGTCAGTGAACTAATAAAAGATGAAGACCTGTCCTCAGTATGGGTGGGTGCCATCCAATCAGCTGCCACCTCAGCTAGAAAAATGCAAGTAGAAGGCAGACATTCAGCTTGCTGAGCTTACCACCTCCCATCTCTCTCTCTCTCTCTCTCTCTCTCTCTCTCTCTGTGTGTGTGTGTGTGTGTGTGTGTGTGTGTGTGTGTGTGTGTGTGTGTGTGTGTGTGT